>NC_046156.1:86260788-86393969 GCF_011064425.1 Rattus rattus
CCAGGGAAACGGATAGGGCTAAAATCAACACCCTCAAGCCCTTCCCAGAGTTGAGTGCCTGCGTTCTACTGGTAAAGAGTGATCTGCCTCACAAGTCATGTGAGGTCAGAAATCTCTCATGAGGCTGTGGCTAACATTACTTTAAGCAATGTATCCCGGGAAGGAAGTGCTTGATAAGATTTGTACCCAATTCCTCAGCAGCTGGCAACAAAGTTATCATTATGTGACCAGCATAGCTCACCAAAGAGCAAGGAAACCAGAAAAAGAAACATTTCCCTGGGCCTGAAATCTTAGAGAAATTTGTCACAGAGATACAATGGCAATTTGTTTAACAATGACTGGTTATTTATTTAGGTCAAGTTCTCACTATGCAATCCAGGCTGTCCTCTAATTCATTTATTAATTCATCAATTAATTCATAATTCTCTTGCCTCAGTTTCCCCAAGTGCTGACATTGCAGGCACATGCTATTAAATCCGGCTTTCTCCGATTCTGATGAGAAGCATTACAGATGAACATCCTTTTTTATGTTTGTTTGGAGAGAAGGTCCCAACCTTGAGGCTGTCCTCGAACTCATGTATAATCCATGCTGGCCTCTAAATTGCAGGGATCCTTGCCTTAGGATTATAGGTTTGACCCACTACATCTGACGTGGAATACATTCTTCTTATTGTGTGTGTGTGTGTGTGTGTGTGTGTGTGTGTGTGTGTGTGTGTGTGTGTGATGGTGGGGTTGTTTCTAGACAGGGTTTCTCTGTGTGGTCTTGACTGTCCTAGAACTAGCTCTGTAGACTAGGCTGGCTACTAACTCATGAGAACCCACTGCTTCTGCCTCCCACATGCTGAGATTAAAAATGTGTGCCATCACTGTCTGGCATGAAACCCATTTTCTGGGTTACGGTCCATGTTAATTCTCATAGAGTTAAGGACTATCTCAAGTTAGGTGGGGTTGGTATGTTGATGACTACAGCTGAAATCACTTAAGGAACTCTGCAGGAACGGGCCTGTATTTTCCTGTCTGCAGCAAACAGAGATATTCTTGTGGGAAGGATCTTCAGGTAGGAAGATCAGAAAGTATCCTTGCTGGCCAGAGACCGTTAGATTAGGCTACAATGACCTCTTTGAATAAATATGCTCATTGAAGTAATCCTTAGATTCTACTAGCCTCTGCCAGTCCCCATCTTTTTACTATCTTTTAGAAACAGCCCTAGAACTTGCCTCCTAATATAAACATATGTTCACGCTGTCATTCCTTAAGAATTTATTTCTTTGTCTAAGACAGTATACAAGCTTCTACCGTCCTTAGCTTTATTTATGTGTATGAGCGATTTTCAGTGTAAGTATATGCCACGTGCGTGCAGAGCCAGGCGAGAGCAAGCATTAGATCCCCTAGAACTGGAGTTACATGCAGCTGCGAGGGGTCCACTACCATGTAGGGAACCGAACTTGGGAAGAATAGTAAGTGCTTTTAACTGCTGAGTTGCCTCTGGTCAGTTAAAAAACAAACAAAACCGTGTTTATCTGTTATAAAGTGTGGTTTGTAATGTGCATGTATGCATACATCACATGCATGCCGGGTGCTCCCAGAGTCTAGAAGAGAGCATCAGATTCCCCTGCAACAGTTGAGAGCTGCGGTGTGTGTCTTCTGGAAGAGCAGCCAGTGCTGACTTCCTGTTTCAAAATTCAAGACAGATGGTTTTCAAGCAAGGGGTCTGAGGAGCACCAAGAAATTGTCAATGTAGCACAGTGGGTTTGCTTCTCCACGTCGGGAACTGAATATGCCAGGGGAGCACTGGAGCTGAACTACATCCCCCGCTCAGATTTCACATTTCAGTTCATCATCTCTCTGATATATCTGCAGCAAAAGCACGTATTTCCCATCCTTTATCTTTTTCCTTTATCTTTCTTTAAAAAATTCTATCACAAAGGGATTATTGGGAGTGTCTATAGCATAACAGAAGAGACCCAAAGCAGCTGAACTTTTTTTTGCAGCCCAAAGTTTTGGGAGTCTGAAGCACCAACACATGGGACTTTTAGGTTTATGACTTTTAGGCTTTGGTCACTCTACTTGAATTGTAAGTTCTGGTCTCTCTTTTCCAGGCCAAGACTATCGTCTATAGAGCGCACGAATCACTATCCATAAACCGGAGCAACGCTGATGCTCAGCGTGGAGCAGTCTTATTGCTAAGGCTCCTCTTCTCTGCCCCTTCCCCATGTTTGGTTACAGAAATCTCTAACAGAGTCGGGAACTCTAAGGACTTGTAAACCATACTCCTTGAAGGCACAGTTGTAGCCATTTTTCTTCCTTTCTCCTTCCTCTACTCCCCCTCTTTCCATCTTGTCTTCGAGATCAAGCCTTGCTGTGTATCTTAGGCAGGCTTGAAATTAGCGATGCAGCCCACACTGACCGGCAGCGGAGGGCGATGTGAGCTGTGGAATGGAGTTTCTCTGTGAAAGTGAAAAACCACTACTGAGTTTTCTGATCCAGAGTGTAAGAGAGGACGCGGAGGAAGCAGACGAAGGCTTAGGCGTGCCTAAACCGGGGGACCGAAGCCTCACGGGGACGGACGAGCGCCAGTGACTTCACTGGCCTGAGCAAGGAACTTGTGAGGTAACAATGGAAGAAGGCAGAGAGTTGCCAGCCGTGCGGGCGTGGTCCTAATAAGCAGCTTCCCCGTCCCCCCAACCTCCAGCCTCCTCCAGAAGCCGCCGGTCGCCCGCGCGTCCCGCCTTCACGAGGTCCTGGCGCCAGCCCTGCCCCCAAGGCGGGGCCCAGGCCACTGAGGATCATCAGTCGGGACCGCCCTCCGCTAGGGCGCTTCCGCGCCACACTCAGTGCGCAGGCGCCTGGCCCGCGGCCGTTGGCGTTCAAAGGCCGCCCGGGCCCTCTCATTGGCGGAGGCGGCGCAGTTGAAAGCCACTGTCGCGCCGCGGGCTCCGCCCCCGCTGGGCACCTGAGGACTCAGGCGAGCGCTTTGCAGTGTCCGCACCAAGCTGCTCCGGAGCCATCGCTGTGTGCACCGTCGCCCGCCTCGCGGTGAGTAAGCCGGCTCGGCCCGGGAGGCGGTTCGGGGCCTCTCGATTCCCGAGTGCCGGCTGTCCCGGGCGTTCACCGCGAACTAGAGGATGGGGAGGCGGGCGGGTTCCGGAGGGCGTGCGCTCGCCTCACGCCCGAGTGGAGCAGCGGCGCTCTGAGCTGCGGGCAGGATCGTGGCCATAAGGGTCGGTGGGTGAGCCTAGCGGACCCCACAAGACCGTGCGGGGCTGGTGAGTCCGGGGCATCCTGGAGAAGGGGAAGGAACGACTGCTATCTTCAGCCACTTCTTTGTTTGGAGTTCACGTAGGACTTATGCCCATTTTACAGATGTGAACCTTCATAGCTAAAACTGACCGAGTTTCTCAGCATTTCAAAGACAACCGAGACGTGGGCGAATGTATTGAAGGAATAATTTAATGTCAGTAGTTTCGAGTTGGGGGAAATCTACGCGTGTGGATATTTCCAGTCATCTTGCTGGGTTTAAATAATGTAGCACGGCATGGACGTGCACGCCTGTGATCCCAGTATGGGGGCAGTCAGAGGCAGCAGGCTTTCTTGTGAGTTCCAGGTCGTCAATGAGGACTATACTATTAGACCTGGTCTCAAAACAGCAGCAGCAACAACAAAACCAAACCGAAGAATGAGTGTTCAGTTCCCACCATTACATTGGTTAATTTTGACCAGACTTCTAGATAATTTATGTTGTTAAAAAGTCCTTTGTGTAGAAATGGTTGGGATTTTCAAGATGAAGTATTTACTACAGGCAAAATCTGAAACATTAAATTGTTTTAATTTTAGAATAACAAAAGATCCTGGAAAAGTTGAAGAAGATAAAGTATATTCAGTATCCAGATCAGGAGATTAACAGACCCAGGTAAGCTCTGGGAAGGTAACTGTATATATGAAGAAACTTTAGTACATTACACTGTGTGATTTCTGGGCCATGATGTAAAAATTAAAGTCTCTTGAAATAAGATGTATATTGGTAGTGTATAAAATTTTAACCAATTTATGGAGGAACCATAAAGTGAGAAATAACCTAATCCGAAAGATTTTTCAGTTTTTTGACTTTTGATTTTTTTCCCCCCCTAGACGTTGTTTTGCTTTGTAGCCCTGGCTGTCCTGGATACTTGCTGTGTAGACCAGGATGGTCTCTGACTCAGAGATTCCCTTGCCTCTGCGAGTGCTGGGACTAAAGCCATCACTGCCCAGCTAAAAGATTCCCACTTTTATCTAACAGAAGTTGTATAAGGATGTATGTGTCTGAAGGCTGCACACAAAATGGAATTGCTTTACACATCCACAGACTGCGGTTACTGTTCTAGCTGCCTTTATTCCTATTTGCCCAGTATTACACATTGATCTACATTTCTAGTGACCCAAGATACTGTATTTTAGCCTGGTAAAGTAAAATTTTGACTTTAGGTAATCTATATACTGACATTGCCTTTCAGCAAGTGTGTTGCTGAATGTTTTCCATTAGTTTTTTAAAACTTTGTATAAGTACACTCACTGTCTTCAGACACACCAGAAGAGGGCATCAGATCCCATTATAGATGGTTGTGAGCCACCATGTGGTTGCTGGGAATTGAACTCAGGACCTCAGCTCTTAACTGCTGAGCCATCTTTCCAACCCTAAAAAAATATTTTAAAAATTTCAATTAAAGCTTTAATTTCTCATTCAATTCCTGGTTAAGTTGCATTAAGAGCTTCTTTCATAGTTTTGTGGAATCGATTGATATTAAAATGAAACAGAACAAAAGAGTAAAGACTTAGCATTAGATAGTTATAGTATTTTTTTAAAAGTGTAATTGTATCTAGTACAGTCAGTGCTACACAGAGAAATCCTGTCTTTCAAAAGGAAAAAGGTATAATTTTATATTTATACATGAAAATATTTTAATTTCTTTTCAACTGAAAATGAACATACAGTATATAATATAGGTCTCAACACCAGATTTCATATATGCATATAGTGACTGACAAAAGTTTATTTTAAATTTTTGTCCTATGGAAGTATATAAGTGGCAGAATCATAGCAATTCTCCCCTCCACCCGCCTCTCTCAAGTCAGTAATCTCACACATTAGACTTTTTATCAGTTAGGGCCACAAGGCTGTGCAGAATTGGGTGTAGCAACACCTGAGTTTTCCCAGGCTTCTCGCTGACTCACTAGAAGTCCTGTGGCAAGTCGTGGAGCACTGTGGTTTGGGAAACATAATTTCTTTGGAGATTGTAAAATATAATTGGACCCTGTGTGCACATGGCTTGCAGTCTCAGCACTCAGAGGTGGAGGAATTGAAGGTCAGCTTTCCTATGTGCGCAGTTTGAGGTCAGCCTAGAACAGGAGACCCAGTTCAATGAAGGAAAAATATTGAGTATTTTATAACTCATGTTCAAAGAGAGCATTTTACTGTTAATGAATTAAAGTCTGAAAGTGCAGGATCAGGAGTTGTATATTTAATACTGGTTATTATATCTGGTATTCTTGTAGACACCGTAGAAGCTCAGTCTTGTAAAAAAGGATGAGAAATTTAGAAGTGTTTACATTTAAACACAAGAAATTTGTGAAACACAAATAGATAATTGAGCTTTGTGTTTCATCTCAGTATTAAAACAACCTGTTTGATTACTTAAATCGAAGTGGGTTATCTTGCTTAATTATCAGATTTTACTTGGGATTTTAGTACTCATTGGAGGAAAATACATTCTACATGGCTTATTTTTGTTACTTTTTAAAAGCATAACTAATTCAAATTGATTAAAATTTATAATCTGGCAGAGGAAATAAAGTAGCTATGAAAAGGTTTCATAGTTTTTGTATTTTGCAGTGCATACATTTACCATCGATCCTTTCGGTAATGTGGACATTCAGTGCCAGAACACGTATGCACATTGGTGTGTAGTCATTGGGACAGCTGGTTCTCTCCATCTTTTCATCTTGCCAAGTTCTGGTTCTGTACTCGTTAAACAGTAGCTGCCTTCTCTTCTCCCCGAGGCTGCGGTCCCCACCGTTCCACTTTCTGTTTCTAGTTTGATACTTGCATTGTTTTTTGAAAATCTTGTGTGGTTACACCTTTTCACCCTCCATTGCCTTCACTGAGTGAATTATTTTAGGTTTCCTGTTATTCAGTTAACAAGCTTCACTTAGTTGTGTGGAGAGTGAGCCTAGAACCTTGCTCTGTCACTGCTGCTCAGGCCCGGCCTAGCCATGGTTGGGCTGCTTTTAATGTACTCAGTAGTCATTTTTGCTAATTTGCTAATTATATGTTTTTGGAAATGAGTCTCCTTTTAGTTTCTATTATCTCTGCTACTGTACTGTCTTGAAATTTGCATGCTTAAATTTGTATTTTGGGACAGATGAACAAGAAATTGTTTCATGACCATTTGAAAGAATTCATCATCGAAGCTTGCCCCGACCCACCCTCCACGACAGTACTTTTTTAACTTGTAAAATGTTCGTTTGCTTTATTTTCCTGGATCAGTCTCAGTAGTTTGAATTGATTTGTTCAATACTTTGAATACTTCATTTGATGTAAGTCATCAGATATATTAGTGTGGAGCTGTGCAAGATACTCTGTTTACTTTTGGCCTTTCTCTCATTTTGTTCCTTTTCTCTGTATTTTTTTCTCTAGTCAGTACCTTCTTGCTCTTTTCTCAGGAAGAAGTGTCTGAGGTTCTCACACTCCTCATGCTTGCTGGGAAGCTGCCACTGCTATGTTGTTTTTGTTGATATGTGTGGGTAAATCACACAGGTACAGAATGCTGGGGTAATATCTTTTTCCTTCTCGAACTTAAGGACATTTTGCATATTGTTTTCTGGAACCATTTCTTTTTGCTTTGTTTGCTGGCTGCTTTTTCATGACATTTTTCAAATGTTTATTTGAAAACTTGGTTAGCTGTGTTCCAAGGACTTTTCACTTGTAGGTCTGGCATCCTAGTGCTGTTTTACAAAATCTAGTCAGCCTAGACTTTTTATACAGCATCTGGGTGCTAGGTGTGCTGGTTTGGGTGACAGTGTCCCCCCTGGCTTCAGGCATTTGCGATGAACACTTGTCCCCAGTTGGTAGGGAGCACTGTTGGAGAGATGATGCAGCCTTGAGGAGGGACGTGTCACTGCAGGGTGGGGGGACTTTAGAGTTGAAAGTCTTACCTCACGGTTAGTTTCTTCTCTCTGGTTCAAGCTGAGATTCTCCTAGCTCCCTCCCCCCCAGCCCCCTTGTCCTCATTATGAACTCTAACCCTCTGGAACTGTAAGCCCAAATTAACTGTCTTCTATGAATTGCCTTGGTCATGGCATTTTGTCACAGCAACAGTAACCCACATTCGTGGCTTCTTAAGGATCATACCTACAACTCAGGATAGCTTTTTATAAAAGTCCAAGTTAGTCATTTGGCTTATACAAAATTACAACATTTTCTGGGGGTGGTGGTGGTCAATAGAGTTCATTTCTAGATAAGTTATATTAATTAAAGAACGTGTGCATTTATGGCTCTAGGGGAGAACTGTATTTTTTTTTTTTTTAAAGAACTTACTGTGTTCTTGGCAGCCACAAACTTTTAATTCTCTTGTCAACTCCCTCTGCTGATGATGTTTTCTTGCATTGTGCACTTCTGCCTGGCCACTTGTAGGATTGTCTGTCTGTCTTAATAATTTTTATTTTTAGCTGTATGCTGATTAAATGAAACAACTTACATTAATATAGAAGCTTGCAGTTATGTTTTTCTACTCCCTGTTCTTGTTCTTCAAAACCTATCATACTCCTAATGTTATCTTTTAGTTTTCACTTCTGTGTTTCTTTATCCTTTATTTTTTTCCCCCTGAGACCAGTTCTTTGTAGTCCAGGTGGGCCTCAAGCTCAGTGGTTCCTACTGCTTCCGCCTCCCAAGTGCTGGGGTGAAAGGCTTGCTCTCCTCTGTGCCACTTTCACTTCTGTTAGTCTAAATAATGTTTTAAATGTACTTAATTTCTTTTTCTTTCCCTTTTTTGTCTAACAAGATGGCTCAGTGACTGAGTGCTTGTCACATGACCCTGACTACTAGCATTCAGTCCTTGGAAAATGTGGAGGAAGGAGAGAACTGACTTTTGCTAATTTCCTGTGCTTTACATTCATTTACTCAGACATCTTAACACTTCCAAAGAGTGAACATTTGACACTTTTATTGCTTTTCTTTAATAAGGAAAATTGTAGTTGTTTTTACCCATCCCCCATGTAATTTTGTTGTTTGGTAAATCACTATTTGGTGTTTATAAATATGTTAAAATGTATATACTATTCTTTTTCATGGTTTTATTTTTTCTCATTACCCTTCAGTATGTTGAGACACAAGTAATCCTATCAGTTTTATTGCATGTATGGTATGTATGTATGTATATATGTATATATGTATGTAATGTATGTATATCTCTATGTATATATGTATGTAATATATGTATGCATGTATATGTATGTTTGTGTATGTAATATGTGCATGTATGTATATATATGTTTGTGTGTATGTAATTTATGTATGTATGTGTGTATATTTGTATGTATATATGTATATAATGTATGTATGTATATGTGTGTGTGTATATATATGTAGTATGCAAAGACATCCCTTTTGTAGTTGTCCGTTGCTTCTACATTGCTTGCAGAGTTGTTTTAGAGTTTGCTTTTCTGTTCTCTTGGTAAGACCTCCTTTATGCCTGCAGTAACATCTTTAGAAAAGTCCCCGCCCTCATCCTTCTGGTGTGGGGGCTTTATATTTAAATTTACTTATGTGTCTGTTAGTATATACCATAAGTCTGCTGTCCATGGAGGCCAGAAGAGGGCACCGCATCCTTGGAGCTGGAGTTACAGGCTCTTGTGAACTGTCTGATATGGGCACTGGGAATTAAACTCTGGGTCCACTGAAAGGGTAGCAAGTGTTCTTAACAGCTGAGCTGCTTCTCGTTGCTCAGTAGTTTGCTGTGTTTTGTTTTTTTCATGATAGTGTTATGGGTGCCCTTAGGGAAGCTTGCTGAGGCATTGCTTCATTGCCTTGGAGGGTCCAGTGCTGCCACTGATGCTCTTATTGTTGCTATTGATACTTTGTTTGCAAGCTTCTTATAACTTAAAGTTGAGATGTTGGGTCTTTAGATAGATTCTCAGGCACATTGTGACTTCCCTGTTCCCCAAATCTTTATGTGTACATGCCCTCCCCTTCAAGAGCATGTGTGGTCAGAGGACCAACCACCTCCTAATTGAGAGTGGGTCATTTTTTTACCCCTGCCTCCATCTTGCTGTCTGATATTGGGGATCCAACTCAGTTGTCAAGCTTGGGTGGCAAATGGTTTACCCACTGAGCCATCCCCCTCACCCCCGCCTCCAGCTTCCTGTGAGATCTAAAATAGAGCTATGAAGATTTAATAATACTAGAACTATTTAACATATATACAAACTCATCTTAAACTCTATTTTGTTTTTGCAGTTTTACTAGCAGATATTAAACTGGATTGACTGTGTATGTACACTGCTTCCATTTTCGGTATTCCGTCATTGTGTATTTTGACATCATTGAAATACTCAGAGAAATGTTTGTTTTGACGGGTTCACTCCCCAGCTCTCTGTGGGCGTGGTGACAATTGTCAAGGCTTGTAAACTGCATTCACTTGCATTTCTTTTCAGTGACTGTTGTCTTCTGTACTGCTGCCCAACCATTACTTTCCTGGAATCCTAGATAGTCATCACTTAGTTCCTACATGCCACAACTTGGCTCATTATGGATCCTGAATATTGTCATGGTATCTTTTCTGATAGGCTCTATATTGCTTCTATCAGATTTTATTATTAACAAGAAAAGTAAAAGGGGCTGGAGAGATGGCTCAGTGGTTAAGAGCACTGATTGCTCTTCCAAAGGTCCTGAGTTCAAATCCCAGCAACCACATGGTGACTTACAACCATCTGTAATGAGATCTGATGCCCTCTTCTGGTGTGTCTGAACAGCTATAGTGTACTTATAATTAATAAATAAATAAATCTTAAAAAAAAAAGTAAAAGCCCAGATTGCTATTAAAAGTACTATTGTTTAGATACTATTTCTGACCTTATATTATAGGAAGCTTACATTCTAATACATAGATATTGTAAAATTCATATAAAATCTTAAGTACTCGAAGTAAAATTAGTCTATCCAGTTAAATTTACAGGGGCACCTATGGAAGCAGCAGCCTCACAAAAGTAGGTGGCTAAGGAGCTAAGGGCTAAACAGATTTAGAAGGGAGTTAAGAAGAACAGTTATTTCTAAATGCTATTGCTACAAGCATCTTTTGGTGGTGTTTGGAACTGAATGCAGAGTACTAGACAAAACATTCTACTACTGAGCTATATCCCCAACCCTGTTTTTATGAACTTAATTTGGGTCTGGTTTTATATGGAATTTTTGTCAGCCTTTGTATTCTACATAAATAGCACCTAGGATTTTGTTATTTTAAACAGTGATATACTTGTTTTTTCCCCTGCCAAAGGCTAGTTTTTGAAGATTTATGGCTTGCACTGGGAACAATACAAAGGACTATAATAGTGGGCTGTAAAGCTGCCAGCCTCTACTTGTTCTCTCTTCCCCACAGTCCCCAGCAGGCCCCTCTTCCCTTCTTCCTCTTTCTGTCCTCTGTTCTCTGCCTCTATCCATTTTCCAGGTCCCAAATAAACTCCCTTTTATATTTAAAAAACAAAACTACCAGCCTCTGTGGAATCTCTGAGCTATTCCTGTTTTTTTCCTCTCGGTTTTAGGGATATTCTCAAAACATATCTTAAAAAAAGGCTTATTTTTATGTGTGTTGTCATCAGGTATGTGCAGGTATTGGTACATGTCAGATTCCCTGCTTTGTAGGTGGTTACATATGTAGCCTCCGGATGTGCTGTTAATTAAATTCCAGTCCTCTGCAAGAGCAAGTTTGCTGTCATAACCACTGAGCCATCTTTTCAGTCTCTCAAACATGTAAAATGATGAGTGGGATCTTTATTATTTGTTGTAGATTTTCATTTTTCAATCAGTGCTTGTTTGTCACTGCAGTCACTTTCAAACCGATTTTAATTGCAAAGACTAATTATAATTACCTTTCCCTTTCAAATCTTGAACTTAAAATTACTGCTTTAGAATACTGCAGCACAGGTCTGGATCTGTATAACTAACTCAGTGCTGTTTGCTTAGCATGTACAAGGCTTTGAGTTTTATTAGCATCTCAAAAAAGAGAAAGAGGGAGAAAGAAATAGGAATTGCTATGTGTGAAGCCAAACATAACTTGTAAGAAGCTATGATTGAGCTAGTTGTGATTCCTCATACCTACAACCATAGCAGTTATCTCAGGGAAAAAAAAAACAAAAACAAAAAACCAGATAACATCCTCATACCCTAGGATTTATTTCAGGAAAAAAAAAATCACATAACATTCTCTCCCTTTAAATTGAATAATTTTGCTAAGCCTAATGTTATGCAGATGTTTTAGTCATTACATGTGCAGTTTTACTTTGGTATCTAAGAATGTAACAACTTGCATATAGTAATTGTAATTAAGTAGATTTCAATTGAATTTTATTTAGTCGTTACATAGAATCCAGTTTGACTGATTTGGAGCATTACAAATTAGGGATTTTGTTGGAAAACAAACTTTTAAGGTGATATACTTACTCAGTATATTAGGAGCTGAATTATAAAGGAAGTGCCATCTAAGAAGAAATCTCAGTGCTTTTCTCTTAAATGGTGGATATAGTATGTTATTAATTTGAAAGTCATGCCTAAAACCTTATATGTGTGCCAGATGTGTGCTACATATAGACTTAATTTTTTGTTGTTGTTTTGACAGGAAATGCACAATTTTGAGGACGAGTTAACGTGTCCCATTTGTTATAGTATCTTTGACGATCCTCGTGTACTACCATGCTCTCATACATTTTGTAGAAACTGTTTGGAAAATGTTCTTCAGGCATCTGGTAACTTTTACATATGGAGACCTCTGCGAATCCCACTCAAGTGTCCTAACTGCAGAAGTATTATTGAAATTGCTTCGACTGGCATAGAATCCTTACCTGTAAACTTTGCATTAAGAGCAATTATTGAAAAGTACCAGCAAGAAGACCACCCAGATGTTGTCACCTGCCCTGAACATTACAGGCAACCATTAAATGTTTATTGTCTACTAGATAAAAAATTAGTTTGTGGCCATTGTCTTACTATAGGTCAACATCATGGCCATCCTATAGATGACCTTCAAAGTGCCTATCTGAAAGAAAAGGATACGCCTCAGAAGTTGTTTAAACAGTTAACCGACACACACTGGACAGATATCACTCGCCTTATTGAAAAGCTTGAAGAACAGAAATGTCATTCTGAGAAAATAGTTCAAGGTGATAAGGAAGTTGTTCTCCAGTATTTTAAGGAGCTTACTGATACGTTAGAACAGAAAAAGAAAAATTTTCTGGCAGCTCTCTGTGATGTTGGCAAGATGATTAATCAAGAATACACTCCAGAGATTGAAAGAATGAAGGAAATAAGAGAACAACAACTTGAGTTAATGACAATGACTACATCTTTACAAGATGAATCTCCACTTAAATTTCTTGAAAAAATTGATGATGTTCGCCAACGTGTGCAGATGTTGAAACAGAGACCACTTCCTGAGGTCCAGCCTGTTGAAATTTATCCTCGAGTAAGCAATGTATTAAAAGAAGAGTGGAGCAGAACAGAAATTGGACGCATTAAGAAAGCTGTCATCCCTGAAATGAGAATCTCTTCAAAAAGGATGCCATGTTCCTGGCCTGATAAGGATGAAAAAGAAATGGAATGTTTTAAAATTTTAAACATTGCTATAGTTTCACTAATTTCAGTGATACTAATGCTGATACTCCTTTTCAACCATCACATAATAACCTTCTTAAATGAAATTACTTCCATATGTTTCTCTGAAGTCTTTCTCTCTGTTTACCAAAGTTTATCTAAGAACTTATATGACTTAAAAAACACAGTATGCTACACTTTATATTTGTTAAAGGAATTTATGTGGAAAATAGTGTCTTGCTGAAAACCTAATTTACCAGTTTCATGTAGGTGTATTCTGTATAGCAGAGGCTAAGTATTGGTTGGTAGATCGAAAGGTCAGGGTGGCCTAAGGAGCAAATAAACATCTTTACATCTGTTCCAACAGACACACAGAAATACAACAGGCTTCCCAAGGTGGGGTAGAAGTGGTCGGAAAGGAGACATCTGAAATGCAACTCAAATCAAATTAGAAAACAAGTTTTGTTTTGAGTATTACTACTATACCTTGCTTTTATTGGCTTACTAGTCAATGCTTTATTCTGTTTAGTGTTTTAACTGTTACATGCTACAGTGGTTAACTTTGCAGTTCTTTGTATATGTAGATGTAAGATTATAAAAAATGACAAGCTCCTTGAGGTCCACAAGCCTAGTTTGATAGGATTTGAAGCTTTTCAATGTATAGATGGAGATGACATATACGTTGTTTAAAAAATCTAGGCCAGGATTGTCTAAACACCTTTTTTGGTCAATTAATAGATTTCAGAGCATTCATCCCAAGTAGTGCTGCTTGCTGCTTTTGGATAAATCATCTGTGTTTAGCACGGAGTTCAATTCAGCCTTGAGATCAGTGAGGTCTCAAAAACCAACCAACCAACAAGTTACAGAGCTAGAGCCCCTGCCTGGGCTGCTGAGCCCCCTGCCTGGGCTGCTGGCTCCAGCGCTGCACAGCAGACCAAGTATGCATTTGATTTTGTAGTGTTTTAACCTTCTTTTTAGATGACAATTATATGAAACGTATATTAAGACAATCATGTTGATGTGATTCATTTAATAGGTTTGCTATCATGTATGCTATATTCATCTTAAAATGGGCTCACCCTGTAGCTCACGTACTAGGGTTTCAAGTATGAGCTGCCACTATATCTGTTTAGTCTTGAAAAGAGGTCATTAAGTTGGAACCTTTAATTTTTGATAGGGACAACCATGATGCATGTGGTAGAACTTTGGTTCACTGCCATTGAAATTGAAAAACATTCCAGAAACCCCAAATGAGGTGCTCTTGAATTATCACCTCTGGACCTTATTTCAAATATCACTAAGTCCACTTATCAGAATCAGATTTTATCTAACAGTTACTATATACTGAGGCCATTTTGAAGTTGAGAAAGAATGGTCAGTTTTTAACAGATACCTGTCATTGTGTTACTTTTTTAAATGTAAATATTAGCAGGTGAAGAATATTAGCTAAGACATTTTTCAAGGGGTTACTAACTTTGTATAGATGAGGAAATAAAGTAACGAAGTGCAGTGTTGGTGTTAGCAGGTGGGAGAGAAACTGAAACTTCTATTTTAGTGTAAGACAGCATATACCCAGTATTACCTTTAGGCTTTGTATTGATATACTTGTTTTATATTTTTACCAGGAGGTTGAGTTTGTACAACTTAAAATGCATACATTTGGAAATTCTGGGTTTTATATGTAACAGTATATTTTAATAAACTTGATATTTTATTGAAAGTGGTGGCATAATCTCATATGGATTCTGGTTATTCTTTCTTGAAGACTTTTAAGTCTATCAAGTTTCATTTCTACTTCTATATAAGCACATTTGTAGCATAGTGCTATTATATAATGTTCAAATTCATTCTGAAAATGCTAACTTAGGTTAGTAGAAATAAGTTGGTAACATTAGGATATTGGGGTGTAACTGACTTCCACTTAACACATCCACAGTTCCCAGCGATGACCTTTGTCTGCCTCTATGACCCTAGAATTACAGGAGACTACAGAAATATATGGTGGAATACTTGTAATATACCTATTATGGCAGGACAATACAGAATTTGAGGTCAGTTGGGTTACACTGAACACTGCCAACCAAACAGCACCCCCACCCACAACAATAACAAAAAAAAAATCGAACCAGTCAGACTCATTTCTCCAGTACAGAAATGAATATAACTTTTAAAGACATCATCACTCAAAACAATTAGCATACATTTTAGAAAAATTTATTTTATATACAACTTATTTGAAAATTTTCAGTATGAACAATTTCAGCAGAGTCCTTTAGATGCAATTTCTTTTGGGTTCACTGCAACACTTTTTGTAATATTATATGTTTTATAGATGCCAATAAGTCTATCTGAAATCTCAAACATATTATTTCGAAGAGAGATTATTATGAACTGTGCATTTTTTGTTTGCTCCTAAAAAGAAAACAGAAATAACAGTTTAAGTCATAATAAATAGGCAAACATACCCCCCTTATAAAGTTTGTGAGCAGTAATTCTGACATAGATGATAGTAACGACTTCATGGATAATTTGTGAAAAGTGTGGTTTTTTTTAAAAAGACTAAGGCTAGAAGAAAAAACCTGGCAGTCTGATTAAGAAAAAAAAAAAATTCCTGATAGCAAGAAAGAACCCACAAAGTTATCAAAGGTTTACTCACGTATATATAGAATGCAACAATAGACACGTTTTTAAAATCCAGAGCTGCATCAATCTCATCCATGAAGTACAGGGGAGTGGGTTTGTAGTGGTGAAGAGCAAACACCAAGGCCAATGAACTAAGGGTTTTCTCGCCTCCTGAAAGGTTAAAGATCTTCTTCCAACTTTTCTTAGGTGGTCGAACACTGCAATAATTAAGAAATGTTACTCAAACACCTTGTAAAACTAAGGCTAAGACTTTCTGAAGTGCTTCCCACAGCTAACAACTATTTTTTCTTACTCAGTCTGTAAGTTTCTTTTCACAATTATCTTTGATGTTAATTTTCTGAACAGGGTAATTTTCAGTATGTAATGACTTTTTTTTACTTTTAAAAGTTGTATGGGGTTGGGGATTTAGCTCAGTGGTAGAGCGCTTGCCTATGCAAGCGCAAGGCCCTGGGTTGGGTCCCCAGCTCCCGGGAAAAAAAAAAAAAAAAAAAAAAAAAAAAAAAAAAAAAAAAAAAGTTGTATGGGCTGGAGAGATGGCTCAGTGGTTAAGAGCACCGACTGCTCTTCCAAAGGTCCTGAGTTCAAATCCCAGCAACCACATGGTGGCTCACAACCATCTGTAATGAGATCTGATGCCCTCTTCTGGTGTGTCTGAAGACAGCTACAGTGTACTCATATATAATAAAATAACTAAAAATATAAAAGTTGTGATCCTTTCTGAAAAAAAATTATTTTGGTTGATTTGTTGGATGTATTTGTTGATGCAAGGCCTTTCTGCCCTGTCTGTGAGTCATTTCATTGGTGCATTAAGCTTGGCTACTTGGCCTGTGAGTCTGTCTCCGAGTCCATCTCCCCAAAGGAGCATGCTGGGACTATAGATATTAAATTATTACATCTAACTTTTTTAGATTTTAAAAGATGAATTAGACATTTTATAGCATACTTTGCACATATTTTATGCTGCAAGCATGAAAGAACATAAGCAAGGTAGTATCTGTTACCAAATAAGAGTAGTTCCAAACTCTACATACACTCAAGAAATACTAAGAATTTGGAAACTATGTAAGACTAAAATCTCACGAACCTGAACATGATTCCTTCAGAAAAAGGATCTAAACTATCCACAAGCTCCAGTTCAGCATCCCCTCCCAAAGTGAGCATTTGGTAGTTTTCTTTTAGTTTATTTGTTATTACATAAAAACCGGCCATAAATTCATTCAGCCTTTGTTTTCGAAGATCTTCATATGCTTGTCTAAAATTATCTCTTTCAGAAGTAATTTTGTCCAGTTCGCCTACTCTTTGCAAATATAATTCTTCCTGTGAAGATTGTAAAACAAACAAAAGGAACTTTTTACATACAAATCTGAGAATTAAGCATTGGTCATTACGCAAAATTAGAAATAATTCACTCATACCTTTTTTTTATACTCAGCAATGGCACCAAGGTTTGGTTTCATTTCACGACACTGAGCTTCCAAAAGTGCAATTTGATTTGTTATAGAATCTGGACTCTTGATTGCCTCAAGATCCTCTTGGCTTAGCACTGATACTGTCTCAACAGGGTTATCTTCGACAGGATGTAATTTTATTTTTGAAATCTAAAGAGAATTGAGAAGACATAAAAACAGGTCAAGTTTATTTTAATTTGTGCATTGGTGTGTTGATACATGCCAAGTAGATGCCATACACACCTAAGACGGTGCCAGACCCTGTGGAGCTTGCTGTTGCAGATAAGCCAGAGGGTATGAGTGTTGGGAACCTCTGCAAAGGCAGCAAGTGCTTGTAACCACTGGGCTAGCTCTCCTGTTCTCAGTTTATTCACGTTAACAACATGAGAAGTGACAGCTACAAAAACAATATGGGAATGAACTGACTACTTTCCATATAAGCTCCAGGTAGAGAAGGTACTTGCCCTATTCTAATGATTAGCAATTTCTATCTAAGAATTTAAATAGTCATATCCCTTATAAATGTGAAAACATTTATTATCATCAGAACTTACCTCAAAAAACAGAAAAACACCCAAAAAGCTTTACTACTCTCTTATTATCTATACATTGATGATAGTCACCACAGGTGTGCCTGATGCCCAGGGAGATGATAAAAGGACATTAGATTCCCTGGAGCTAGAACTATTGTGATCTGTCATGTGGTACTAGGAATCAAACCTGAGTCCTCTACAAGAATTATCTCTCCAGTCCCCACAAAAGGTCTAAAATTAATTAAATACCAAAAATCTCACCTCTTTTTGCCAGTATTTTATTTTTGAGTTATGTTCAGAAATGTGGCCATCTATCTGCTCAAGTTTCAACTTAATACTAAGTGCATCTTTCTGGAGCGCATGCTCATTATCTTGAATAACTTTTAGCTCCTGAAGGAGAGCACGATGTTCTTTCTGGATTTCTGGTAAGGACTTCTAAAAACCAAGAAATGTGACAAATACCGTGTTAAACAGGTATTTTTTAAAACATTACATAGACAGTGTTAGCAGTTCCTCTTCCTGTCTCACCTTAATTTTAATTCACAGAAAGTTTCCTTTAAGCTCATACAGTTAAATTTAACTTACAACCAACATTTTAATTACTTCAAATGTCATCTACCTGCAATGCAGAAACATATCTTACCTCTGCATCTTTTGTATTTTTTATGACTTCTTCGGCATTGTCTTCAATATTTTTTAGTTCTGTTTTTAAGTCATTTATTTCCTTTTCAGTGTCTTTTATTTCTTTCTCTGTACGGTAAACAGAATCCTGTGCCTTTTTAAGATTTCTAAAAAAGCAAACAACACAATTTATGACCTGATTTACTGAACCACCCTTACATTTTATGCTTATACAAATACTTGTAGTCTGAGTTGTATGTTTTATTAAAATTCCATAGATCTGAATACCCCCACCCCCCACCCCATGCATGCTTCTAGCAGACTCTGATGCTGCTACCCTATTAGATTACAAACTCTTGACATTCAGCAAGGTTTGTCTCAGACATGGTCATCCTTTGAACACAAGAAATCTGCCTGACTGTCTTCTGAGTTTGGGGGTCTCTGGGATTACGGGTGTATGCCACTATATCCAGCCAAGTGAGTTTAAATTTTTTCCCCTCAACTCTCTTACACATACTTTCTGCTCCTAACAAATGATTTAGTAGCTCCTTTAGCTAAATCAATAATACAAACTTTAAGAAATAATCTTAAAAAGATTTGATTTACAGCTCATTCCTACCACTTCCTGTTTTTAAGACCTAGCTCTGCTACATCTACTCTATGCCAGAGAAACAAAATGAATAAGCCTTGAATAACTGGGTTAAATATACAACTCCAACTTTTCTACAGCATCATCTTTAGCTTGTTGTTTGTGTGTGTGTTTTAAGTTGGAGACAGATATAAATCTTTATTGTAAGCTCTTTCTTTCTGAAGTGTTGCTGGGCAGTGCCAGTTCAGACAACACCCATGCAGTGTTAAGCACTCCTCCCAGTGTCCAGGTAGGGCGAGGGCAGAC
Organism: Rattus rattus; assembly: GCF_011064425.1. NCBI lineage: Eukaryota > Metazoa > Chordata > Mammalia > Rodentia > Muridae > Rattus > Rattus rattus. Next base: position 86,279,761 of record NC_046156.1, read on the forward strand.
TAGGGGGAGCATGCACTCTTACCTGTCAGCAGTCTTGATTGCCACTTGGGCTTTGGTAATAGCAGAAGCACATTCATCCAGCTGCTTATTTATTGTGTCAAGTTTGTTTTGTTGGGCTTTGAGTTTTCGATTGTTGATATCTATGATGGTATCATGTAGCCGTTTAATCTCAGCTTCAACCTTACCAGCTTTCTCAGCCACAGCATCATATTCTGAAATTAAATAATAAAAAAGCCAAACTCACTTTTCTATAGTAGTAACTATGGTAGATGTATATTTGTTCAATTAATCTGATACTGGGTATCAAATATAAGACATTTAGGGGAAAGACCTAGAATACCTAAAACAAAACAAAACAATATTTTAATATATAACTGGTTAAGTTGTTGATATATTTCTTAGTGATTTTTCTTTCACACCCTTTCTTAAAATACTTCACTGAATATTTACTCGATGCCTTTTGCCCTAGGACCAGCCCTTTTCAGGTCTGGAGAAGCTGGGTAGTTTCTTTTGCAAACAGTCCTCCATACGATAGCAAAGTGAAGGACGCAAGACCTGAGGTTTTCCTGTTGGAAAGACTCTTCCTGGTCTAATCAACCAGAGATACCGTACAATAGAGATACCATACAGAGAAGGCATAACTGATGGACTGATTGGTTTTTGCTTAGTAAGTCAGTACCTTACTGTAAGCGGTAGTTAGTAATGGGGACATTAGGTGAAGTACATACTTGTTGACAGTTGCAATGACACATTCTTAATCTGAAATGCAGTTTACCTTTTTTGAAAACATTGACATTTTCTTCAAGCAGTTTCTGCTGCTTTTTATCAGGGGCTGTAGTAAGCACATTAGCTTCTAGTTCTTTAATTTGTACACACAAATATTCTTCTTGTTCTGATAAACCCTATAAAAATAATTTAGCATTTATGGTCAATACTTTAACTTGGTAGGAGTTATTTTAAAAAAAATTTAAAAGACTAAAAGGTAAATTTGATAAAAAGCATAATCAGTATAAAAATACAGATGATCAGAAAACAAAACGTATACAAATTCATTATAAAGATAATGACTTAGAACCATTATCTGGACAATTTGGTATGAGGCAAGAAGTCCTTTAAAGCAATGAAATACAGCTAATAATTTTAGGAAGCTGTCTTCTAGAAGTAATCATGTGTATATAAAGACATAACTATAACTGTAAATGTAGCTGTGCACATAGCACAGAAAAATTTGAAATATAGCAGACATCAAAAACAAAGGAAATTCAGATATTAAGCAAAGGAAAGTTGTTTTATACCTTTTTATACACAAATATGCATAGATATGTGTAAACATATTTCATGCAACTAAATTTTAAAAATTGAAGCTATGAGTCATTTGAAGGTTGTAATTTAAGTATTTACTGAAAACTGCCTTAAAATTGAAACAACTGGCTGCCACGAATAAGAGTGTACACCTTTAATCATAGTCAAGTGGATCTCTAAGTTCAAGGTCAGCATGGAGTTCTAAGACAGCCAGAACTACATAGAAAAATTTCTAGATTGGGAAATAATCATCTTTTATATCTCAGAATTGGAAGCAAACTCAAAATGCTGCTTTGCAATTGCTATTGAATTGTAACCATCTCAGCTAATATCCAAACACAATACCTGGATGCTCGCAGTGAACTTTTCTAGTGTATTTCTCATTTCTCGTTCGCTCTGCTTTAACTTAACTACTGCTTCTTCATGTTGTACTTTCTGTTCCTGGATTTGCGCGGCTTGTTTAGAATGCCTTTCCAACTGGGATTCCATCTTATTTACCTTCAAAGAAAAAAGGGAATACAATTTTCTCCAGTGTCACATACCCCCTTTAAATTTCTTATATTAGCATTGTGTGGTGTTAAGCCATTATGTATGACCTAACAAGTGTCAAAGGACAACCTGTGGGAGTTGACCTCAGGTAGTCAGTCAGGCTTGGCAGGAAGGACTTTTACCCATCATTAACCCAAAACTCAACAATCTCACCTGCCCTCCAGGAGTTCAAAGTTAGCTTATGAAATGAAAAAACCTGGGGCCGATGCAGCAGTTAAGAGCACTTCCTGAGAGCCAGGGTTTGATTCCTCGCCACTATATATTGGCTCACAACCTCCTGCAACTCCAGTTTCCAGGGGATCCAATACCCTCTTTTGGTCTCCTGGGACACCAGGCATGCACATGGTATACATACATACATAAAATCCATTAACATAAAATAAAAGAGGGAAACCCCAAGCTTCAAACATAAAGACAAAAATAAGAGCTACAAGTAGTAGTCCATGTGGATTCCTAAATGTCTGGAAGAAGCGACCACTATTTGGGTCATGCTAACCTCTTCTACAGAGATTTCATCAACAACTGAAGAACCCATTCTTCCTCTCATCACTTTGCTTCCACCACCAGTCATTGTACCTGGGGAACATATGACAAGTCAGTTTTAAATGTTTTACCCACCACTGAAAAAGCAAAAACCAAACCCAACCAGCAGAAAAGGAACCCCACTTACCTGACTGTTCTATGATTTGGCCCTGTAGCGTTACTACTCTCCATCGTCTATCTCTTTGATACGCTACTCTTGTAGCTTGATCCAAATTGTTAGCCACCAAGGTATCTCGCAAAGCAAAGTAAAAAGCTTGGCGGATTTCCTCATTTTTTACTTTAACCAAATCAAATAACCGAGGAGTATTTTCAGGAGTTTGAATTTTGTTCATTTTTTGGGCCCAGACTGCCATCTAAAAGTTAAAAAATTGTGCATATTATAAAAAGTGTTTTCTAAGTATTACAACCCTAAATAAAAATCTCGTTTTTTTGAGATAGGGTTCTCTGTGTGTAGCTCTTGCTGTTGCTTTGGAGACAAGCTGGCCTCAAATTCAGAGATCTAGCTGCCTCTGCTTCCTGAATGCTGGGATCAGAGGCATGTGCCCCCACCACCCAGCTCCTAAATAAAATCTTACCACGGCATTAAATTTCTCCCCAGTATTAATTTTATATCTATACAGTATCAATGTACAACTTGACAAAATTTACCACTAAGTTAAAACCTCAAAATGTATTAGACATCTAAATATAAGAGTGGAAACCTATAAAACTCAGAAACATCCAGCACTTATAGCCCCATCTATCACTTGGAAGGCAGAGAGGAGGATTGCTCCAAGTTAAAGATAGTCTGGCCCAGATACCAAGTTTTAGGTTATCCAAAGATATATTAGCAAGTCCTTGTCTAAACACAATGTCTACTACCTAAGAAACTAAAGAAAACTACTGTTAATTAGGTCTTTTGTGCTTCAAAGTATACAATTAACAAAGTCACAAATGGTAGGTTTAAATTAAAACATATTTTAAAAGATGCACCTGACTAGTATATATAATTTAAAGGGTTTTACAATCCAATATAACAAACGAATGAAAAAAAAAAATCAAAGGTTTCAAACACATTTTCCCCTCAAGAAAGATGATTACTAAGCACAACGTGTGTTTAACATTAGCCATTAGGGAAATGTAAATGAAAGTGGTTGGCTATCACTTTTCATCTATGAAGACGTACTGCAGTAGAACACACCATGTGATCTAGTAATTAAGTCCATCCCTAGGTATGCACTTACATTAACACAAAATTTTGTACATCAATCTTTGCTATAGCACTACTGTCAGGGCAATAAAAAAGATGAACAGAACAGAACAAAAAAAAATGAAGGATAGGTCCATGTCGAGGTTTGTAGCTGAGGGTTAAATAAAAGAGCGTGTGGAGTGATTGTTCATGCCTGTGGAGTGATGAAAACGGTCTGAAATTAGACAACAGCCACACATCAGTAAATTTGTAGAAATAGTGAAAATAATTGAATTCTACTTAAAAATACAAATTACATATCTCAGTAAAGGTTCTATTAAGGAAACAGTGGTTGGTGATTGAAGTTAGAAATATACTAACAGTCAGGTGGTGGGGTTTGAGGCTACCCTGGTCTTCAGAGCAAGGTCCAGGACAGCCAATCCATACAAAGAAATTCTGTCTTGAACCTCCTCTCCCCACCCCCACAAAAGAAACATACTAACAATCATTCCTCCACTGGACAACACCCTAATACTGGAATTTAAAAAAAAGAAAAACAGGGGTGAATAATGGTGGAGAAAAATTAGACATTCTATGGGGAAAGTATATGGAACCTCAAAGTTAAATTATAGGAAGCTTATCATAATACTTACCTTATCCAAACCTATAAAAGTTGCAACTCCAATATTATGTTTTTTAAGGAAGTTTACACATTCTTGGGCTGTATCAATAGAATCAACAACAATGTAGTCTAATGCATGGCAACAAGATGAAATAGCAATGTCATATTTTTCATCAATAGCTCCTAAGTCTCCCTAATAACGAAAAGGAATAAAAATTAATTTATAATTAGATTAATAGATCTTTAAACAGATCGTTTCATTACTATTCAGATTTGACCATTCTTCCCTAACCCTTGGGTTTGTGTAGTCAAAGACTGACCAGGACTCCCTTGTACAGTGGTACAAGTCCCCAAGTCCTTGAATGTTATTTTCCTTAATGGAAGACTAAATATACATAAAAGGATGGTATGACCTCCATGTATAAAAGGGTACGACCTCCAGTGTTCCCTTCTTAGCCGATGTTTTCTTTTTCAGAAGGCTGATAGGGAACTCATCAACTGTATGGGCTCAGGTTTCAGTTATGGTTGCAGGGCAAGTAATGAATAGAACAGAGATACTTAAGTTGTTCTAACTCACATGGCATTCTTCCACACTAAGGCTAAGAAAGAGGTAAAGAGACCCCTCGGGGTTGGGGACTTAGCTCAGTGGTAGAGCACTTGCCTAGCAAGCGAAGTGCAAGGCCCTGGGTTTGGTCCCCAGCTCCGAAAAAAAGAACAACAACAACAAAAAAAACCCCCCAAACTGGTACTACCAGAGTTCGAAACTAGCTAGTTCACTTCCTGAAACTATACCCAAATGTTAAGTATGTTATGAAGCCTAGACTATATTAAATCCTTACACATTCTTGGGCTGGAGCGTCTAGCAGGGAATGCAACTACTGTATACCTTTGACCAAAAAACCCAGTCCTCTTCCAATTGGATAGGTCATCCCGTTAGAATGGGTGCAGCTTCAGGAAGGACATATTTTGAATGGTGAGGAACAAACAGAGAATAGGCACAAGCTTATTTAGTAAGATTAGTCAAATCAACACTGAAGATAATAGGATGATAGATCTCAGCAATATTGCCTCAGAGCCTAAGATTGCTTTTGTTTTAAAGATAGGGTTTCACTATGTAATTTTGGCCAGCCTAGAACTTAATATGTAGACCAGGCTGGTCTTGAATTCTGCCTCTCTAGTGCTGGGATTAAACTATGCACCACCATGGCCAACGTCTAAATTTAATTTTCTTTTCTTTGAAAAAAATTTTCTTTTGTGGTACCTAGAACCTATCTAGCACTTGGAAGATAGAAAAGGATTAGAAGTGCAAGGTCAACCTTAGCTACAGATGGTTTAAGGCTAATCAGAGGTATATGAGACCTTCTAGCTCTTAAGACTTTTCTGAGTAAGATTGTAATCTACTTACCAATCTTCCATATATTCCTGGGATCCTGCCTGATTTTTTTTCTTGAATTATTGCATCAAGTACTTTTCCTCTACTTCGATTTGTTGCTAAGGAACTCTTTGCTTCTTCAACTTTTTGGAAAAGATCATGAACCAAACTTTTCAAGTTTATTTCTTCTTGTGTCAGTTTCTGAAGTTCTTTTTCTTTCTAAAAGTGAGAAGATGAAACCTACAAGCATTTGATCTCAAATACACTCAATAATAGCAGAAAACCATTTGTAATGTTTCAACAATAAGTAAGTGAGGCCCCTAAATAACACTGAGCTTTCATATTTTGGCCTGGCTTTGAAAATATGGATGAGCTTCTCCTATTTTAAAAGAAGTATACATTATTTGGCTCAACACGAGGGAACCAAGATCTCATAAAGTATCTATGGGTATAAAAATTCCACTAGATTTTCCTCAAGTTCTGACCTAACAAAACCAAATCCAGGAACGAGATTCCAGGGTAAGTGTAGCTAGGCAGATCTATGGTTGTGGTCTTTTTGGCTAAGTGAACAACAAAACACAAAGGTATAGTTCCTAAACAGAGAGGGAAAAGATGAAGGGGATAGCTGTCACCAGGGAAACCAACCCCCAAATTTAGTTTCTCAATTTCCAATTTAGAAGCAACCATCTTTCTCTAACTGCTATTCTCCTCCTCTATGTCTTATGACCGAGGTAGAGTAAAAGCTCAAATTATAGATAAATCAATCAAAAAGAAAATTCATCACTAGAAATATTTATTGCATATAATTTAATATGCATTTAAAATTTATACACCAGGAAACTGCCTGATGGTCAAATAGTATAAATTTACTAAAATTTGAAGATACTTATTTTTAACTATGTCTACCTGTGTGTGTCTGTGTGGGTATGTGCAGGTGTCCCTGGAGTCCAGAAGGGAATATCGGAACCCCTGGAGCTGAAGCCACAGGTAGTTATGAGCCACCCAATGTGGGTGCTGGCAACTAGTCTTTTATGAGAGCAGCAAATGCTTGTGTCTGCTTAAGCCATCTCCCCAGTTCCTCAAATAACCATGTTGGAGGTCTGAGGATAAACTTTGTCAAGAAATTTTTAAAAACCTGTTACTTTTCACATATCTTTATGTATTTGTACATTTAGTGAAACACTGGGGTGGGAGGGGGCGGCAACAGGCTAGCTTGGAATCCATTATGTAGCTAACACTGGTCTTAAAGTGATCCTCCTGCCTCAACTTCTCAAATGCCAAGATTAAAGGCATACTAACATTTCTACTTTGTACCAGGGATAGGGAAGCACCCTACCAACTGAGCTACATGCCCAGCCTGAGAAATCTGTTAATCATTCCCACGGGACCGTGGCAGTGGTTACTTGCTGTTTGTTTTTGGAGATAATAGTGAGTCTACTCCCATTCTCTCTTTCTTGGGGATGTATTAGGGATGGAACCCAGGCTTTAACAGTGACCCACATTTATAGCTCCAGTTAATTATCAGTAATTCGAATACTAAATACTTTCTCATTCAAGATTATGTTGAGAAAAATTTCTATATGACAGTCACTTTAAACCTGGACATTTAAAAACAAACCAACCAGCCAAACAACCCCTCACATAACTATAGAGATGACAAGGTTTAGATGAAAGATAGAAGTGATTTACCTCCTTTAATTCTTGTTGAGCCTGAGGGAGCTTTGTGTTTATATCCTTGATTGCAGCTTTCCTTTCCTTGAGAGTCTCAGAAGCTGTAATTAAAGCGTCCTTCGCCTTACTTAATTGAGACACTGCTGTATTATGTCGACTGAGGTAGATATCAAGTTCTGACTGAGCGACTTCCATCTTTGAACGTGCTTCATTTACTGATTTGTTAAAGCCCATAAGTTCCTTTTCTTGAATCTATTAAAATATGAGTTTATTAAATGAAATATATTTTCAAGCTTAGATTGAAAATTGTACTTCTTGAATCAATCAAGAAAGGAAGGTCTACAAATAAAGTCCTATTAAAAAATAACTTGTGTAAGTGGACTGGATTAAAATAGCCTGTGTCAGGTCTTCCATGTACACTACTCAGTGTCCTTCCCTAACTGATGTCAATGAGCTCTGTGACACTGGCATTAGCATGCTCATTTCTGAAATAAAAATGTAACAATTAAGAAAACTTTGGACTTACATCTAGATTTTATACTTATACCTAGTAACATTACTAGGTATAAGAACTATTCACAAAATTTCTTCAAATGTATCCATGTTGAAAAATCTGCATTATGGTAAGATTTCATTTTAATTCCATTCATAGTTTTATCATTAACAAGGGGTAAAGATACATCGGGAAAAAAACCCCTCAATGTATATTAAATAAGAAACCGAATGCATAGAATGGCTATATGGCAAAGCACTTGACCTCACATTTCTTACAATTACAAATTTTTCTTTAACATTTTTTCTTTCCAAAAGAGAAAACAAAAAAGGGCAAATATTATAGACCAAAGTTTTAGGTATTTTAAACTGAAAGGTTAAACAGTTTGAGATAGTCTTTTTATGTAATATGTAACATAGCTTTGCGTCTAACTCCTAGATGCTTCAGCCTACCAGACAGCTGACATTACAGTACAGGTGTGCAGCACTGGATTAGGCCTAACTTATTTTCAGAAGCTCATCTTTGAAAGTTATTGTAGGTTAGGCAGAAGTCACTAAAGCCATCACTGACAGACTCTTACCTCCTTTTCTTTCTGGAGCCCCTGTGTTTCCTGTTTAAGGCTGTCCATAACCTCTTTTAATTTTTTTTCTTCTTTCTCTCTTTCTTTCTCAAGAGAATTGTTTCTAGTTGTTGTCTCATTTATGACATTCTTACTCTTGGCAGGTATACTTTTCAGCTCTTCAACCTGGGATTATGAAACGAATTAAGATTATAAAAATATATTTTGGAGGGTACTCCATACTGATAAAATGTACCTAATAATTATAGTTTCCTGGCGACAACACACACTGAATTATCTTTGTTCCCTTCTTCAACCCAATCCTAAGATCTTTAAGAACTTCCAACTCTTCAGAGACACCATGTAGAGTTTTATCCAAAATACAATCTGGTAGTAATCACATACCAACAGTTTAGTCCTGAAAAAGAATGCCTCAGTGCTGGAGAGCTGACTCAGCAGGTAGGAGCACTTCCAGAAGACCTAAGTAAGTCCAGCCCCCTCACCCAGATGCTCGCCACTGCCCGTTAACTGCAGTTTGAGGGGGATCCAAACTGGCACATTCACACACACGTAATGTTTTTGTAGAATTTGAGCATTATTCCATATTATTTCTGTTTTCTAGTATTTCACAAAACCTTTGTTAAGCTATAGTAAGTACATTTGGAAAACGTTTAAAGGTAAAGTAGAACCCGAATTTTGTATCTATTTACATTACATCTGGTAAAGAAATGAACACACCTTGAGAGACACCAAATTACTTAGCTGTCAGAACCAATTTTTTTGGTTGAGTTTTTCTTCTAACTTTGTATGTACGAGTGTTTACCAAATGTCTGTACACCACATGCATGCAATGTGCACAAAGGACAGAAGAGGGCATCAGAACCTCCGAGACTGGAGTTAAGAGACACTGAGTTGACACTGAGGGTACTGGGAATTGTATATAGGTCTGCAGCAAAAGTAGCCAGTGATCACTAAGCCACCTGTCCAGGCCATGAAATGCATTTAAAAAATTTTAACTCTAGATTGCAAATTCTTTTTGCTTTTGCAGAAGGCAGGTCTTTTTAAAGTTTATGGGGAATGCTCAGATTGCTCAGTGGGTAATGGCATTCACCACCAAGTCTGATTACCTAATTGAATTCGATCCTTGAGACCCACGAGGTGAGAGGAGAGAAACCAACTCCCTCAAATTGTCCTCTGACCTACAGATGCATGCATAGCACACATGTTTATGCAGGCACACAAATAAATTACAGGGGTGGTGGTTATACAGTTAATGTGGTTATTTTTTAAAAACTCTGTAATATTTACTCAAAAAATATCTCTAGCTGGGGCTGGAGAGGTGGCTCAGTGGTTAGGAGTACTGAGAACCTAGGTTCATATGGTAGAGCTCATACCTGTAATCCAGCTCCAAGTGATTTCACATTCTCAGATATAATGCAAAACCACCAAAGCACATAAAAATAATTAAAAAAATCTTTAGCCAACTATCGCTTAGTAGGCAAAGAGAGGAGGATCTCAGTGAATTCAAGGACAGCCTGATCTATATAGGGAGTTAAAGGCCAGCCAGTGCTACATACACCTCATCTTCAAAAAGAAAAAAAAAACAAAAAAAACCAAAAACACAAAACACCTAAAGATCCCTTTAAATTACTATTTTAGGAAAATTACCACTAGCATCAAAATAGTATTGCTGACTAGGTGGATCTCTCCCCAACAACTCTATTACTAAGTTCTAAAACTCAATGGAGAGAACGTATTCCTTGGGAGGAATTGTGTTCAGGCATAAAATATTTTACATTTAGTATCCCAATCCATTTTCTTTTTTTTTTCCTTTTTGGAGTGTTTTTCTTTTTCGGAGCTGCGGACCGAACCCAGGGCCTTGCTAGGCAAGCGCTCTACCACTGAGCTAAATCCCCAACCCCCATTTTCTTAGGGAACCAGAGCCAAGTGAATTTGGGAAAAGAACTAGATCTGGCACTTAAGACATCAAAAATTCAGGATTTCTTCTAATACTTACCTTTTCTTTATCTTTTTGAAGTTGTTTCTCCAGTTTTTTGGCTTTACTTGTAGCATGTTTTAATTTTTCCCTAACTTGAACATCTTCCAAATCTAGCTGTGTAAATTTTTCTTTATTTTGTTCAATAAATTTTGTAACTTTATTGAGCTTCCTATCAAAGAGAGTAAATTGTCAGAGATACAATCTTTCTGGCATATTTCATCTATTCATGTTAAAACTTTTATAATTAAAATCTTAAAACTCTCAAGCTGATTTCCACTGATAGGTGAAGACTTTTTCTTTTTAATCATGAGTTATTTTGTGTTTCTAAGCTGGAAAGAAAACACTGTGGTCCTTTTTTATCTCCTTCCCCAAGATAGGGTTTCTTCTCATGGCCTTGGCTTTCCTGGAACTTGTTCTGTAGACCAGAGCTGGCCCACCTGCCTCTGCCCCTAAGTGCTTTACCTAAACCTAAGCTCATAAAAAATTTGTCTATGAAAGTAGAAGTTAAAGAAATGAAACTCACTTAAGTCAAAGATACTGTTATTTTTGAAGGCTGGCACACAGTGGTAATTTTTAGTCTATCTAAAATAACTAAAACTTGATTTCTAAATTAAATTTGCAAACCATTAGGACTAATGGGCCAGGTAATGCTTGTGTTTCAGCTTTGGATGTTACTATGCCACTAGAGGAAAGGCATATAATATGGCAGGACTTCAAAGTTGGCCAACTGTAGCAATGAGTTAGGTGCAAGGTGGTGGGGGTATCTAAAAGAACTGACTTACTTCCTAGGAAATATATTACATTCAACCTATTTGCAGTAAGTTTACATGAAGACATGTGAAAAATGAATGTAAATACTTAATACTTTCTCAAAGGTTATTACTTTTCTATATCCTTTACAGCTGAATTCTTAGCTTTCATTTCATTGGAAAGCACATTGCTCTTCTCAGTGATTTCTTTAGTGTCTTCATGAATTTTTTCCTTTTGAGTCTTCATTTCAGCAATTCTATTTTGTAGATCATAGCTAGAGGGGAAAATCAGAGAATGAAAAATGTCATTAGTAAACCCAGCTGCTTCTAAACTATTCATCAATTTATAGCAAGCCAGGGCTATAGGAGTGACTGGGGCAGGTCCTCTGGCTTAAGACTAGATAGAATTTAAGAACAAACTTGTTTGAGGAAGTAAATTAGATCCATCATATAAATTTATGTTTTTATTTTTCATGATTTGAGTTACTTGTAGTCTACCCTTGTCAGTTAAATGGTAAATTTTAGAATAGGCAATTTTAAATTTCACACTGACTAGCACTATTAATCTTTCCTTTTATTTAGTATTGCAACATGGTATATATCAACCTTATAGTCAGTTAGAAGTCTTACTGGTTATTGGGATCAACTATAAGGTATCACTATGCTTTTGTTCAAGTAACTCTTGTATTTACTAATAATGCAAAAGGCATAAATGAAAGAAGGGGCTGAGGAGATGGCTCAGTAAAAGCATTTGATTTTCAAGCATGAAGATCTAATAATGAACTTTCTGCATCCAGGTAAAACTGTATAGCAGCATGGCTAAGTGTGATGTTAACATCAGCATTGGGGCGGGGACACTGTGGTACTGTGGCAGAAATAGGTGGATCCCAAGAGCTTTGTGGCTAGTTTGCCTGGCTGAATCAGTTAACTTCTGCTTTAGGTAAAGACCATATAAGGGAATGAAGTGAAGAGGGAGCAAGATAGCCACATCTTGCTCTGGTTTTTGAAGCACATGCATGTACATGTCCATGACCACGCATGTGCACCAAAATCCCCAGACCAAACCAACCAACCAACCAGCCAGCCAACCAACCAACCAACCAACCAACCAACCAACCAACCAACCAAAAACCCACCACCACAGACTGGGGAGATGGTTCAGAGTAAAAGTGCTTGCAGGGCAAACCTGATGACCTGAGTTTGAGATCTGGAACTTCCTAGAGGAAGTTGTCATCCTATCTGAGAGAGTTAGTACTCACCTACCCTTGCACAGTAACTAAAGCAAAAGAAAAACCACATGAAAGGGTAGATTTAACCCTGACTTTTTGACACTTCTATAGGACATAAATGAAAACAAATAGTATATATAAAGATTTGATACTATCTGTGATTTCTACTAGGTTCTAAATTTAGCCCTTTAATGAGGGGAGCAACTGAATGTAACATGTGCTCCCACCCCCACACTCTTTAAAAATAGAACACTAAACACTGAGTACTTAAAGACTTCAGGAAACTAGGCATTCACATATTATAGAGAAAAAAAGGGGCTTTGATGCTGAGAAATGTATAAAGTTGACCAGAGTACTTACATGTAGTACTGACAGATATGATTCTTCTTCTTAAATATTTCATTTTCCAGGGTAAGGAACTCAATGGCTATGTTTTTCTCTCCTTCTAGTGCATCCTTCTCCTTTTCTACCATTTTTACTCTGTTTAACTACAAACATTAAAGAATTAAAACATTTCATATACAAAATTTGAAACATAAACACCAAATAAAAGCATCTCATGCAAAGGTTAATATAAAAATAGAGGGTTTGATAAAAAATTCTGCAAGTATGAACTATAAAACATTAGTATTCAACTTAGTAAATTCAGCTCATCTGTGAGTAAAGACACCCCTCCCCCCCCCCATTCTCTATTATAGCCCTGACTGTCCTGGAACTCAATCTGTAAAGCAGGCTGGCCTCAAGCTCTGAGATCTGCCTGCTGCTGCCTCCCAAGTGCTGGGATTGAAGACATGTGCAACTACTGTCTGGTTAAGAAGACAATCTCATTGGCAACAAATGATTACAGAAGATTCATTTACCTTTTCTCCTCTGTGTTCATTTAATATTTCAACTCTTCGACACAAGACTTTAATAGGTTCATTTAGCCGTCCACAGCCAATTATATCTTCTAAATACTCAAGCATACCTTCATCATGTTCAGTCTGGCCTTTTGGTTTCATCATAGCAATCTGTTCAACTTCACCCTTTAAGAGAGTCACATTCATATTCGTTGTATATACACACAGCAGCTAAATCTTTTCAGTGAGAGCAGGCTAATCCCAACTAAAGGATATTCATCAAATAGGGTAAGGATATTTTATGCAAGGGGTCAAAAAACATATATAATATATATAAATATTTTATATATTTAATACATACCCACATATATACACAAAGGTGCCCCATGTAATGTTTTTAAGTAAACAAATTTTTCTGTCAAGCAGTTTGGTTAGATATACTAGGATTATTATTAAAACAATTTGCTAATTAGTTATCATTGTAATTTCTCTATAAACCTGGTGTGAAATTAACAAGGGACCCACTTCATAAAAGATGACTAAGTGTTCTGAGTTTTTTCAACTTAAATGGGAAAGGAAATTATCTTTCCCTCTAAGTATCCTGATTAGGGACAGCAAATAGCATTGTTACATGCCATGCAGGAAACCTTCTGTTTGTAATCAATCTAGCAACTTTAAACTATAATTAAAAATCTTTGATTACTTAAAAAAGAAAAACAGACAAAAAACAACAACAACAACAACAAAAAAAACAAAACCAAAACAAACCAAAACAAAATACAAAACCAAAAACCTACAAGTAGCACCTAAGGCTGATTTCCAGGTAACCTATTAACCTGAGAGTGAAGTAAATTCTACAGCTTTTTTGTTCTGTTAACATTTTAACAGCAAAGAAATAAGAAGTGAAGAGAGAATGGGATGGCCAGGGACAGACTATTTCTAGTTAAATCCAAAAAGGAACTACATGTTAATACATGTTAAGATATTTTAGTGATTCAACTTTAATCAGTGTATGACTCAACCTTAAAAATTAGGCTTGGGGTTGGGGATTTAGCTCAGTGGTAGAGCGCTTGCCTAGCGAGTGCAAGGCCCTGGGTTCAGTCCCCAGCTCCAAAAAAAAAGAAAAAAGAAAAAAAAAAAAAAGGCTAAAATGCACTGAAGAAAAAGAATCATGCTTAACATTTTAAAATGTACTTGCTGGCAGGTATACTTTGTACTGATTTTTAAGATGAGTGTCTAAGGAGCTCACACTGGCCTTGAACTTGAAGAACTGTCATTGCCTACCAAGTGTTGGATTCAAGGCATGCACCATATCAAGCCATGCCATGCTAACAGGTGCTCTTTTTAGTAGTTTTATAAGTATCGTTATGCTAATACTCTGATAATCTAGCAGTACCACATGATCATGGATTATTGAGTGAAATTGTAAACCAAAATGCCTATATGTACGATAATCCTATAGTATGCAGATATTTATGCAGAGAGTTTCCTGTCAATTCTCAAATCTTTGCATCAACAATGTAAGTTTAGACAGGATCCAAACCTGAAGTATGCCCAAAGCTTCAGATCATAGTAGTAACTTTAATCAGTGAGAAGATATACTCTGATATATTACTTAATTCATGTTGAGTATCTAAGTGTGTTTCAAATGAATAAAATAAAAAAAATATGCCAAAAGAACCCACATTTGAGTCAAATGTCCACAAGGCATTAAGTCTACATTTTTCAAATAATCAAAACCTGGGGTCCAGTGAAACCATGCACACAAGTAAACATATTTGAATAGTACCACATATTTCTTGTCCAAACTAATTTTTTTTAAAGTATAGAATAGAGTTTATTTTGGGGCATGGGAAGTGGGGTTGAGAACAGAGTAGAGGCGGGGGTGGGGTGGGGTACAGAAGGAGAGAAATAGAGGCCTACCAGCAGGGAACTTGTGGAAGGGGATTGGAAAAAGGAGGGAGGAGGGAGGGAGGGAGGGAGGGAGGGAGGAGGGAGGGAGGGAGGAGAGGAGAGAGGAGAGAGAGAGAAGGGGGGAAGGAGGTCAGAGAGCCCCTACACTATTTTTGGAAGGTATATATAGTTACTAAAAAGCAATCTAGTTTGAGAGAAAGTGTGGTAGTTGACTGTTTTTGTTATTTGCTCCTCCCAAAGTAAGATGAAGGAAGCAGCTGATTTCTTCCCACTCCAATCAAGTTGTTGAATAAAGACAAGGTCATTTGTTTATCAAAACAATTCTATTTCAAGTTTCATGGGATATGTTTTAAATTGTATTATACTGTATTCTTGTTTTCCTTTGAGATAGGGTGTTTTTCTGTAGCCATTGCTATTTTGGAATTGCTAATTAGACCAGGCTATCCAGTAACTCACAGAAATCTGTCTGCCTTTGCCTTTGAATGCTGGGATTAAAGTTCGCCACCACCACCACCACCACCACCACCACCACCACCACCACCACCACCACCACCACCACCACCACCACCACCACCACCTGCTACGGCATTCCTTAAAGACTAGACAGTGAATGAATAAGGCAGTTAGGTCTTTAATTAAAAAGGATTCCCGATGGTTTAAAAAAATCATTTTATTATCTTATGGGTCGTAGTATATCTATGTGCCATGTATGGGCAGTGGCCCAGAGGACAGCAGAGGATCTCAGCCTCTGGGACTGGAGTCAAAGATGGTAGTAAGCTTCTAGCTGGGTCCTCCTAACTGCTGAGCAGTCTCTCCAGTTTCTGCTGTGGCTTTTCAATGACAACCTAGAACTTTTCTTATGGTTTTAATCCTTAATACTCCCTTCATGTGCCCAACTACTTGCTACTCTATGTTTTCTAATATTTCCATTTTATGCCATCTGCTGTGTCATTTGTCGACTGACAGAGGGAGTTTTCAAAAAACCTAGCTCATGTGAAAGATTTTAAAGCAGTAAGCTTAGTATATTCTGAAATAATTAAAAAAACGACTAATTGTGTATGTGTTTATATGCCTACCTGAGTGCAGATGCCTATGGATTTCAAAAGAGGGTGATGAATTCCCCCGGAGCTGGAGTTACAAGCAATTGTAAACTGGATGCTGAGAACCAATCTCAGGTCCTCCGAAGTAACAGCAGCAACCCCGGAAGTATCTCCCACCACCCAGAAAAAAGTATAATCAATTTAAATTTAAAAGGGATACTCTTTCATACCAAGGTTACCAATCACGAACAGTAACAGAAACGTGTTATCTACGACATTTCCTGCTGGCATGTAAAATTTCATATACTCTCATCTTAGAGTGGCAGGGCTGGGCATCTACAGCTTAAAATTCAAGAGGAAAGTGGGTATAGTAGCACACACCCCTACCCTAACATTGGAAAGTGAAAGAAATCCTTTTATTTCCACTAAAATACAGATTGAGAAGAGGTTGAAGAAATAGCTCAGCAGTGAAGAGCACTGAAATGGTGGCCCACATCTATCCAGTTCCAGGGGTTCTGATGCCTTCTCCTGACCATCTTGGCACCAAGTACACATATGGCACGCATGTGTACATGTAGGAAAAACTAAGAGAAATGATTAGATATCAACCCAAGAGCCTCACGAGTGCTAGAAAATCACTATCACTGAGTAATATTCCAATCCCTTGGGCTTTTTGTTTTGCCTAAATAACTTTCATTTTTCCTTGCTTCTCACCACACTATCAGTTAACTTCTACCTTCCTCAAGTACATTTTACTTTAATTTTTCTGCAAAAGGACAAGCAACCAATTTCTAAAGTTAGCATCTGTCTAAAGTGTAAGTAAAAAGTGGATGCCCTTGTGGTTAGTTTTCCTGTCTATTCTGGGTGCTCGGAGGCGTGTCCTAGCTGGGTTCCCATAGCAGACACTCGGTTCAGACACCTTTAGAAAACTGAGCCATCACTACTGTCAACTCAAAACACTTCTTTTGAAATTTAGCCACAGACTTATTTGCTTTTAATTTTTCTTTATTTCTACAGATTAAGAGACTACATATAAATAAGTTTATATGTCACACCAACTGTAAAAGTATATTAAAAAAAAAAAAAAAAGAACTCAGATCTAAGTTAAGCCATTCTCCAAAGTAGAAATTGGTAACAAAAATCATTTGTTTCACTTTGCTAAAAAAGACAAAAAACATACAGAACTAAAAACTGACCAAATCAAAATTCTGCCTTTTAAGGAATTTATAAAACCACTTTCAACACAGCAATTTATTAATGCAACTTTGAAGGGTAATAGAAGCATAGGATTATCATTTCTCTAACCCAAATGGAACAAAATCATCAACTAATAGAGCAAACCAATAAAATTTAGTGCCTATGAAATATTACAGGCTAATAAAACCTTTCTTATTTGGACCAATAGTCTTAAATATCAAAAACTCTCCCTTGTAACATACAAAACTATGCAAACCAACTATGTGACTACTTTTGAAGTACACATGCCCATGTATACCTGTCCCCAAGGATAAGAAATGGGCTTTATCCATTTTTAGACTAATCTCAGCAAAGTGCCCCATTAGAAGCACATTTAAATAGTGAGTGAAACTTGGATCTGGATACAAAGATGCTTAAAGAAACACGAGTCCATAAACAGTATTAAAGCCTTTTCAATTTCTAAAATCTAGTTCATTTTAATTTTAAAAATTTGCTTTCCCTAAATTTAGATTACGTATGAAATAATCATATCACTGTCTCTGCATCTTGGATGCTGTACTATGATACTGTCTTTAATTTTCTAGCCTCCCTAACCATGGGTAATTTTTAAGACAAATGTCAATGAGGAGAGAATGAAATAAAAGCTACAATATCACTTACCTTCATATGCTTTAAATCTTACTAGTTGAAGAATCAAAGATTTTGATAAGGAGCTAAGGAACACTCACAGAAACTACTTCCACTTTCTCTCAAACTTAATAGAATTCTGAATTCTATCTAGTTGCTAAAGTTCTTATCTAAGTTCAACCAAATCAAACTAAATCTGTTAATTAGAATGTTTAACTTAGTATTCTTTGGAAAGAATATAAAAGTTTAATTGTGAGAGCAGACAACGGTTCAGTTAGGAGGACCAACAATCATCTTAAGTACTCTAGGAGCAGGTTTTAATATAAACTCAACTTATTTATTTCTTTGGGAAGTTACTTTATCAGCTTCCTGTATTAGCAAATTATATAGACATTGTACAAAAACTTTACAAGACCTAAAACATAGTCTATTTTGTATTGGCATAAAACTGATCTCAGAATAAAATTAAGCAAACAGCAAATAATAAAAAGATTAGTATAATTCCCTGCAAAACTGTTACCACCACTAAATTTAAGATTATAAAGGAATACAGCTTTTTATCCAGTTAATTAAACCAAATTTCTGAAAATAGAAATCTACAAAATACTACAATGGTATAAGGCTACATCTATATAAATCCAAATCTTATTTTGCATGCATGTCTGCAACTGATTTTTTTTCAATATTTAAGTAACACTGGCCCACTAAAGTACGGTAAATTCACTATTCTGACAGTTAAGGGGTATTCTAGAAAATTATCATTTGTCTTTTATACTGGGTATGCTTCAAATAATAATAATAATCTCAAGAATATAGAGTAAAATTTGTGAAAATTATGTTAGTGGGAACATTTATAAACAAAACATTTTATATTAAATTGAAACTCCCAACTTATTTTAAAATCAGTAGTAAAAGATACACTGTATCGGCAGCTGTCTCTGCATAACAGGCAATTACATTTTTAAATTTTATTCATGCTCTTAGTAGCTTGGCATAGTACAAAAATAAAAAGATGCCTTCAAATCAAAATAGAAATTTCATAATACCTAACTGTATTAAAAAAAAAAGGTAGGGAAGACAAAATTTTCCTTCCAAATTATACTAGCAGGATATACTTTTACTTCTATACTCACACCAAAATTGGAAAAATAAATAAAAAGGAAGAAACAATAAAATAAAAGAAATAATAATAATGAAAAGAATACCAGGAACCTAAATTTTTTTATACTTCTAAAAAGGACTTCCTAAGAATTGATACTAATAGTATTGGTTTAAGAAATTAGGCCATTGTAAACAAATTGAACCCACTCAAAGTAAACCTTTATTGAAATATAAAAATATTATATTAGGTACCCAGGAAAATTTGCTGTAATATCAAATATATGGTTTTTATGTTAGAAAAGTGACAATAAACAAAAGGGAGTTGCTATATCCCTGTCACACTAAAGCAGCACAATAATATTGGTGTTTAATATTTATTTCACTACGCCAATATTTACGTGCTGCTAGAGCGGAACAAGTATGTCAATGTCCAAACATAATAATACAAGTGTGATGATAACAATATAGTCTTGAATGAATTTCCTTAAATTTCTAGAGCAGCAAATAATGATTCGCATCTTGACTGTAGTATGTAAACCATGATGTGCTGCTACAGTACTTTAAGGTTCCAAAAGACAGGATTCACCAAACAGAACAACGCCCTTTGAAGCTTTATTACAAACCAAAACCCAAAAACCTTGGAAGAATTTTTAAACGTACCTGCAAGATTAAAAATCGATTATGGTCTAAGTCAATCCCATGGCTTCTAAGAAGATTTCCAACATCTTTAAATGTCCTCTTCTTCCCACTTATATGATAGACAGAAGTGTTATCTCTGTAGGCTGTTCTAGATACATAGAAGTTGCTGTTAGGAAGGACGTCATAATCATCCCCTTCCTGTTTTTAGGAAAAAAAGAACCAGAAAACTGTTGGTATGTTTGATCCAGATTTTATTTACTTTATACTGAAACTAATGCAACGGATTAAATATTTTATTTCTTTCTTGTATTCTTTAGCAGAGTCATAAATGTATATAACTAACTTTAGTCCTTTTCACCTATTACTAGTTTTACCTCCCCTGAATTAAGTATGACCATAAGCTGACAACCATTTTAAAATGAAGTAAAAATAAACTGCTTTACAAAGGACTAGATACTTCTCCAAGTTGTTTGGTTTCTTTCTCAAAAACCTCTAAAAGTTTAAACCAAGCAAACAAAAATGAAATTTTTGAAGAAGCCAAAAAATATATCTGAATAAGAGCCAAGGAAGGTGGACAAGAACTCCAGCATATCTACAACAACCCACTGCATTCGAATAACCTTGATGACTGGTTAAAAAGGAAGACACGGCTTAAGGAAAGTACTAAGGGAAACACTTTACTGGTCGAGGTGGTGTCAGGGAGTATGGCTGTCAGTTTATTGTGTGTAGTGTCTGTGTGGGTGTGTGGTGTTTGTGTGTGTCTGGGTTTGGGATTCCCTTTGCACTTTCCTGAACAACATCTCCTATCATTAATTGAAAGACAAATCATAAAAATTCAATTATATACCCGATAAAGCAAATAATAAATCCATTTTAGCATTAAAGTTCATTTATTCTTAAAGGCTCTGTGTCATATTCAACTTTAGATGGATCAAAGACTAGGTATTGGAATATCTGATTTACTGGCAATTTATTCTCTAACTCAAATACAACAGAATGAATTCAGAACAAAATTACGATAGATGTTTCTGTATAATTAAACTTCTTTATATTTAAAACACACCCCAGCATCCAATCATCTGTTACTTTATTATATCCATTAATTTTTTTAAGGTTCTTTTCAGTTGCTTTTTGAATCATAGATTTTTTAAGTTAATTAAACAGAGGCCTGCCCCCTACCATTTTAAAAAAATGCTACACCACGGTAGCTCAAACCTTAGAAAATTCCATATTTTACACACACAGCTAATTACTATATTTTAGACTCAATTATTACATTTTAAAAATTAAAATGTTTATCCTAAAGAGAAAAAATGTATAACTTAAAATGAAGCCCATATGTATACTGAATGGAATGAATGCTTAGTTAGCACTCAGGGTCCCCTAAATCAGTGTTTTCCTCCAAAAAGTTGAAGCAAATATGGTCACAGAAGCAAAAAACATTTCTTTTGCTTTAATTATACACAAACATAAAATAAACAACAATTCAGGTCTACAATAACAAAATGTGAAATGTTTCTTTTTCTTGCTTGAAGTTGCAAGTAGAAAATAATCTTACCTTATCAATTATCTTTTGAAAATGAACTTCTACAGTACAACTCTGAATATCCTTGTGCTCATCAGAATTATGTATCAGTACTGACAGCTTTTTAGACCTTATTTTTTGTGCTCGATAGCCAAACACAAAAAGCATGGAATCAATAACATTGGATTTTCCACTGCCATTTGGTCCAATAATACAGGAAAAACGCTGCATAAAAGTAAATTTAAAAAAAATTTAAATTTAAAGTCACACTTTATACTAATTTTAAACTACTCCATAACTTAATTTACAGTAAAAATTAAAGGTGTTTAAAGGTTTTCATTATTAAAAGATAAATACTTTTTCATTCTTTCTCTTTAGAAATAAAAGCAGTTTATTAAGAAAAGGAAAGCACTCCAAGAATGGGAGTGGCCAGTGAACTGAAGGAAAAGAATGCGCTCCAAAATCCCAATTTGAGTTTTCTTACATCATGTTCTTCTCTAGCACATGCTTTACTATCTTAAATAAAACCATATTCAAATTCTAATCCCGACATCTTACAAACCTCTTTAGCACAGTCAACGGAAAAAAATTACCTTCTAACAAAATCAGGTCTTATTCAATATGCAAACATTAGTGCTAAAGATATACCAGATATCAGATAAAGAAAAAACCAATTCCTGTTGTTGAAATCACAGGCAGCAACATGCTGTCTGGGTGCCTATGTGCATATGTGTGTGAATCGAGTCAGGACCGTTAGAAAACTGAAATATCTTGTAATAAAGATGTATTACAAGTTACTTAAGTAGGCAAATACCTTATGGAAAGGTCCCAGAATTTTCTCTCCAGCATAGGACTTGAAGTTTTGGTTTACAATATGAGTTATCATAAGCCGAGGAGCTCCAGTTTCACTGGCCATTGCTGGAGGTGGGGGTGGAGGGATACTATTCAAAATCTCTTCTAAACTTCTGCTATCAAGCTCCTCACCTGGAGTCTCTAGGTTAACGAAGAGGAAAGCCTACATTAGTGTAATTAGTTGTAAGCCCATTGCCTGCTAGTATTTAAAGAACGTAATTCAGGAATGTTACTTTTGAAACCTAGGAATTTACTTTCCACACAAACAAATCCTAAACTCATGGGGATGGATACTCCTTCAAATTAGTCAAAGAAATCAGACCATTCACAAAATTTGGTAATACTACACTGTTTTCATTAGAGGAGTCAAAATACTATACCATAAAGAAAACCTTGCAACAAACGGATTCCCCGATGCCTAATCTGAGACAGGAGATGCAACTCTAACGATCGAAAATCCAACTCTCTACAAGGTTCAGCACTTAAGAAACTCACAAACTTAATGGTCACGAGAATTTCACACTAGCTCTTAATTTCTACACTCAGAAGGCACCACGCTCTCAAATTATACCTTCTCTTTAAAGGCAATCTAAGGGGCCTAGCGTTTTTTTTTTCTTGTGTAGGACCCGAGTTTAGTTCCCAGCACCCGCAATCGGAGGCTTGAGACCGCCTATTACTGGAGGTTCGTGCCCTCCACGGGAACTTGCACTCATGTACATATGCCCCCATCACCAAACACCGACACACTTTAAAAAGTAAAAATTACTATTACACCCCAAAAGGCAGTCCAACAGTAAAGGGTGAGTCAAGCAACTCCACATCACATTCAGTGCAGTCTAGGGGCGCACAGGCGCTCAGCAACTCAGGGCTGACCATTGCCGCTTTCAACGGAAATACGGGAAAGATGTCAGTGCTACTCCGAAACACAGAAATTCACAACTCAAGTTTTCCGCTCACATTCATCCCTTCCAGAACCGTTACAGAAAACTGCATGGAATTCCTTAGAAAACCACAGAATGGCTTTCCGGAGCTACCGAAGTCAACCTGTCGCCTGCGGCCCGCCAACCTCCGCAGGCTTCCGACGCACCCGGATCCTGGCCGGTCACTCACCTGCAGCTGCAGCGCTGTCCACTTCGCAGTCCGGTTGCTCCTTCTCCCCTTCGCTGAGGGCACCGTCCTCGGAGGGCGGCGGCCCTTCTTCCTGGTGGCAGGCAGTGGAGGGCTTGGTGCCCTTACGCCGCATGGTGGCTGCGGCGGGAGAGAATCTGGAGTCAGGTCGGCCCGCAGCTCGCTGCCCAGGTCCCGCAGCAGCAGGACGGGCTCCGCCCAGGACCCACCCGCCGCCGCAAGCAGGTAGCGGGTCCTGAGGAAAGTGGCTACTAGGAACACAGCGGCGGCAACGTGGCCGGACGGCTTTTCCCACGCCCCAGGTAAGTGGGAAAAAATCCTAGCCGCGCCCGCCCGGGACAGAGGAATTCGCTCAGGACACCCGCCCCTGTGGAGCCATCTCTCAAGAGAAGGACATCTGCTGACAGTCTCCTGCCGTCGGGGCTGGGGAGTGAATGCGCTCGGTATCGGAAAGAGAAGTTCGACCAGCTTCGGGTCTGCGTGGCTACTCTCCAGAGCAGCAGCGCCTGCCCGGCAGACTTGTCATCCCCCTCCCAGCTCCCCGCCATTTAGGTCCTGAGTCCTGGACGGCCGGAGGAGTCGAAGTCTCTTCTCACCGCCCCAGCGAAGAGGATGGCCGAAGCCGAAGCCACCCGCCATACACTGCAAAATTGGACTCTGGCAGCGTCGGCTCGGGTTGGGTCATTTTCCCGGATAGTAGGGGTTTATCCCCCCGGTCCGGGGCGGAGTCCCGATGGACAGTATAAGTCATGCCAAGTCCCCAAGGAGGGGCTCTGAGTGGGACTGCAGTCCCCTTGAGAGACGGGACGGACCGGCCTGGGGGAGGGGGGGACGCCCTGGCCGAGACAGGCTCGCAACCTCCCCCAGGAAGAGGCGCCGGAGCCGCCGCCCGGCAGCCGAGGGGGAGGGGTGACAGGCGACGGAGCTCCCCGAGCCGCCTCCGCTGCACTTGGCCGCTCTGGCTCCAGGCCTCCGTGTTCCCGGCGCCCGCGGGGCAGGGAGGAAGAATGAGATAACCTGATCTAGAAAAGAAGTACTTCACCTTGTCGGCAGGTCCACTCCGAGCAGGGCTGAAACCGTGGGACTGCCGACCCCCGCCTCGCTCCTACCGGTGTTTCGGCTCCGGGCCCTTCACTCGAAAATGGCGCCTAAAATCCAAACTCGAACGGAAATTCGTTACAAATGCGCGCAATGGTTTCTGGGACCCGCGAATTTGAAAAAAAGTGCGGCGATTCCCACCGCCATCTTCGGGCCGTTCGAGCGCATGCGCGGGCTCTACCCGGGACTGTGGCGCGAGGGGGAAGTTCCGACTGGGAAGGGAGAGCAAGGAGGGATACTACGTCTTTTCTATG
This sequence comes from Rattus rattus, assembly GCF_011064425.1. Taxonomy (NCBI): domain Eukaryota; kingdom Metazoa; phylum Chordata; class Mammalia; order Rodentia; family Muridae; genus Rattus; species Rattus rattus. Next base: position 86,304,231 of record NC_046156.1, read on the forward strand.
GTCTTTAACAGAAAGAGTTGTGGACACTACGGCCTCTCGCACTTTTAGAACGACAGCATTTGAAAGACAGGAGAAATTTGAAAAAGAAAAAAAATACCAAGCAGGGTCCCGCCCACAGCTGTAGGCGGGGTCCAGTTGCCCAATAACACCTTCCAGTGAGAGGGCGGGCTCGGTTAGGGGCGGGGTCAAGAACCCGCCTGGGTGACTGGCACCCGGCAAGTATCGCGGGAACATGGCAGAGGGAACGCTCATAGCGCTTAGAAATCACTATGGTGACGGAAAGGTCGGGAGGCTACTTGGTAACTGGTCTGAGCTCTGAGAGCAATTGCCACCGCTTTCCTGGAACTTGAGGTAAATTTTTTCACCTCCAGAGCCTTTGAAGAAAGGCCTTGGAAGCTGTAGCGGTCATCGGTACCTACCTTCTCTTGATTTGCTGGGATGAGCTTTGCGGAGCATCAATTATTTTCCATCTCCTTCCAGCCAGCAGGGCTCTCTCTGGGTGTTGATCTTGGGATGTGGAGTTAACAGGCATAGCGAGGAAACCGGGATTAGTGAGTAATCTTGTAGTCCATTTATGAAAACAATGATTTTTTTAACTATTTTGTGTTAGTGTCTAATGAACGTTTTTGTATATAAATAACCATTTGGCCAACAGGACTCCTATGGGAGAAACGATTCCCTGGTGATAACTCGTTACCGTTATGGGGGAATTAGTTCATAAGTAGCATTTGTGTGCATTTCACAGTGAAAGGAATAACCACGATTATTAAATAGATGTGGCAATTCTTAATCCCGGGCAATTTGGTTTCCTTAATGGGCTTTTAACCTGAGTTTGAGGATAATGATGGTTGGGACTGAGTTTCTAACTCTCTGAAAATTGTATACTAAGTTTTGTGTGTTTAGGCTTTGTTTTCCTGGATGGTTGGTTTTCCTATAATTTTGAAAAAACGATCTGAATCACTCATCCTCCGCAATGTTAAAGAACCGCTGATTAATTTGGCAGCCCCTAGTAAATATTTATACAGTAACTTTTAAATTGAGAGCTGCTAGCCTTTCTCGATTTTTCCCTCTACTTATTTAGGATCTGGCATACTACAGCACCAATAAACCTGTTTAATGAGTGAATTTACGTTGTTGTTCTAATATGTCATGGCTCTTAGATGCATAACACTTAGGTTCAGTGATTCTCTGGAAGTGCTGGTGGAGACTGCAAGTGTGAGTCGGCCGGAGTTTGGAGATTGGTGTGGTTTGAATAAGCATTCGCTAAAATTATAATGCACCTTTATATTTATTGTTGAAAGTAAATTGTCTTCTTAAAACAAATGTCACCATAAAGCTTAATGAATTTTGGGGAGGAGGGCGATGTAGGAATACCAAGAGGATACAGGGATTCTTCTTAGGAGCTTCTGGAATTATTTTGTATTTTTAGAGGTCCTAAAATACAACCAAGCTGAGTGGAGAGATACCTACAATGAAAAAATAGACTGGGGCAGGGGAGATGGTTCAGTGTTAAAAGCACTTATTGCTCTTGCAGAGGACCCAGGTTCTGTCCAGCACCATCTGTAACTCCAGTTCCAGGGGATTCAGTGTCCTCTTCTGGCCTCAGGAGGGAGACATGCATGTGGTACACATACTTGCAGATAAGACACTCATGCATGTAAAGTAAATAATGTAATGTAATAAAAAGGTAGATTAGACCATATGGAAAAGTGTATATGCTAGTCAGAGCAGAATTTAGTAGAAAGCTGTAAATAGAAAATAGTATGGGTTCCCAGCACCCATACTGAGCAGTTCCCACCTACTTGTAACTCCAGTCCAGGGGACCTGACATGCTACGCACACACACATACAGGCAGGCACTCACATGTACACATTAAAAATTAGAAAACAACCCTAAATCCCATTACTTCTTTGGGTGTATAATTGGGCAGTTTACTCATCAAGTGTTTTTGGGAATGTTTATTTATAAAAAAAAAATCAACAAATAATGTTTATCTCATAGAATTGTTTGTAATTGTTCATCTAGTATACATAAGTATTTGATGTTACTGTGTGATGGCATATTTAAAGTATGTGCTAATATCAATAATGCCATATCAAATTTGAGAAAGAGTAGTTATGAAGGATCTTGAAAGGCAAGTCCAGAATATAGCTATAAGCTGTGTATAGCTTGAGAGATGAGGAAAGAGGTTTGCCATGCATTTAGAATAGCCTAGGCTACATGGTGAGGTGGAGTCAATACTCTACAGTGAGATAGTATTAAAAAAAAAAAAAGAATGAGGAGAAGGAAGAGTTCTTTTTAAAAAAAAACTATTTTATGTATATGAGTACATTGCTGCTGTCTTCAGACACACCAGAAGAGGGCATCAGATTTCATTACAGATGATTGTGAGCAACCATGTGGTTGCTGGGAATTGAACTCAGGACCTCTGGAAGGGTAGTCAATGCTCTTAACCACTGAGCCATCTCTCGAGCCTGGAAAAGAATTCATAACAAGAACTGAAGTGGGCTGTTATGTTACAGGGAAAAGAGATCAGTCATAGCTTTAGTTAGATGGATATTGATAAACACGCTTTCATGTGGTAGGGAAGAGTGCCTAGGCAAAAGAAAGGAAAGATTCACAGTTCTTTTGGACTGTTATAGATTTTGGTGGTTAAGAGTATAAACAAAGTCAAATGCTGCTCTTTATGGACCTTTGAATTAGTGAAGAGGTAACAGGAATAACATAAACAGTAGCATTATAGTTGATGATGGTGTCAATATGGAAAGTTTTAACTGATGTGGAAAGCAGTGGTCTTCAATAAATCATTTTACTTAAGGACAGTCTTAAATTTAATTGAACTTACCATGCCCTGTCAGGCAAACATCTCCTCCCTCCTCCCTCCCTCCCCTCCTCCTCCTCCCCTCCTCCTCCCTCCCTCCTCCTCCTCCTCCTCCTTTTCTTCTTCTTCCCCCTCTCTCTCTCTCTCTCTCTCTCTCTCTCTCTCTCTCTCTCTCTCTTTCTTTCTTTCTTCCAAAACAGGGTCTCATATAGCTAAAATTGGCCTTGAATTCACTATGTGCCAAGGCCAGAGTTGACTTTCTGTTTATCTCTGATTTCTGGAATCAGAGGCAAGCATCATCATGCCTGGCACACAAACATTTTTATAACAGCCATAAACTAAGTTGCACAATGAAGAAGAGATATAAGAATAGTCTTAAGTCTGAATCTGAACATGATGAAATAAGGCATTTAGGGATTGGGGATGTAGGCTTAGTTGGTAAAGTGCTTAAAGAGGCCCCGGATTTGATTCTCAGCATTGCCTAAGACATGGATATGGATAGCAGACTCCTGTATTGCCATTACTCAGGTGGGAAAGGCAGGAGTATAGTGAATTCAAGATTATTTTACATAGCTAGTTTAAGGTTAACCTGGACTATGAGATTCTGTCTCAAAAAACCAAAACGAATCTGAGTGTTCTGGTCCAGGCCTTCTAGCACCTGGGAGGCAGAAGCAGGTATCTCTGTCAGTTCAAGGCCAGTCTGGCTTCTTATACTACTGAGTATGATTACAAATGTCAAACAGTGTAGGGGAGGCCATGGTGCAGTTGCAGAGCTTGCCTGGTATCCAAAAGGGAGAAAACAATGTCACTTTTCATTGGGTTCTTTGTGCTATCCATCATTAAATGTCTTGTATATCTTCCCAGAGAAGTATTTTAGTACCCGCCAACTTAAATACATTTTTATTTGCAGACAAGGGATTGAATTACATTTTACAAAGGTTTTGTAAAATGTACATGATGTGTGTATAGGCATGTGCTATGGCACACGTGGAGATCACAGAACAACTTGGTGGAGTCAATTTCTTCCTTCCAGAGCCTTTAGGTGGGTTCTGGGGATTGAACTAAGGTCATCAGGTTTGTGTGACAGGTTCCTTTACCTGATGAGCCATTTTGCTGACCCTGTTACATAATATTGCTATACATCTTGCTTTTCTTTTATATATTACAGTTATATTCCTATATCAATAGATAGTCCATTTGAAAAATAATCGTGTAGCATTGTATTTTGTTGGTGCAATATGATTCTTCAGTTTTATTTGAATTAAAGATCATTGGTATTTGTGTGGTTAGGCTGTAAACATGCATGTGTATATGTATTTGTATGTACATGTGTGTGCAGGTGCTCATGTCTATGTTGCTGGAGGTAGATATCAGTTATCTTCTGTCATTTGCTGTTTTTTTTTTTCTTTGCATATATGTCTACATGCCAGAAGAGGGTGCCACACCTCATTATAGACGGTTGTGAGCCACAATGTGGTTGCTAGGAATTGAACTCAGGACCTCTGGAAGGGTGGTCAGTGCTCTCAACCTCTGAGCCATCTCTCCAGCCTCACTGTGTTAGTTTTTGTGACAGGGTTTCTCACTGAACTCAGAACTTACCAATTGGCTGGACCTCCTGGCAGTTTTGGGGTTCTGCATCTCTCTATCCCCTGTGCTAGTGTTACAAACACATGTGGGCTTTTTATGCATGCTAGGATTCCAAACACAAGTCCTCGCACTTGCAGGGCTGCTGTTTACCTGTTGAGCCATCCCCTCAACCTCACTCACTATCTAATATATATTTTTAGACTAGTAAATTAGTGCTTTGCACAATTAATTGAACACCCTGCAAAAAAGTTGTAAAAGCCATTAACAATGACATAGGGAGCTAGCAAGATAGGGGCTTCCATCCAGTAGAGGAACTGCATGGTGGAAGGAGAGACCCAGTCAGCTTCTGCAAGTTGGACTGCTGTACTCACACAATTAATTAATTAATTTCAATAATAATAATCTTGAGGTCAGAGAGAGAGAGTTTTTAGGTAAAAATTACTTCAGGGCAAGTCAAAGGATGCAAGGTTTACCCCAGGAACTGGCTCCTAAAAGTTATCCACGGACACCAATAATAAGGTAAAATTTTAAAAAGAGATTTTTAATGTGTTTGGATATTTTGATTGCATGCACATCTGTATTCCATATGCATGCTGTTCTAAGGAGACCAAATTAAAATAAAAAGATTAAAGAAAACATTGAAAACTGGTCTTAATGGTACATATTTAATCATAGTACTTGTAAGCTTGAGGCAGGAAAATCAGAAGTTCAAGGACATCTTCAGCTATATTGCCAGATTGAGGCCAGCCTGGGCTACCTGAGACTCTGTCTCAAAATAAAAAGGTAATATTGGAGTGTAGATATTTATCATGGGTAGAATTGCAAGGATATACAGTTTGATATTTATGTACATCATAGTATAGGCTCAAGGAATTTCATACAATGTTTATTCGAGCATCCCTGTTCTCACTGGTTTGTCATATAGAGGCAGGTTTGGACCTTTCTACTGGTATTTTGGTGACACTTAGATTTTGGAGCCTTTTGGATTAAGGACCCTCAAATTGTACCATGCAAGATTTTAATGAACATATATCTATAATTCTTATAATCAAACTTTGTGCTCAGATTGGGTATCATGTACATGGTATCTCATATACGTATGCAAATAGTAAATTCCTCAACTAGGAGTCCTTCCTAGAGTATATTTCTTTGTATTATCTCCTGAGTTAGTACTTTCTCACTCAAAATAAGGTGTGTGTAGCATGGTGGCTGTCAGTGTATTTGTCTGTGCTATAAGAAGAACTGGGAAGGAAGTAGATTTTCCCTTCTCCTTTTTCTTCTTTCTTTTCTAAGTCGACTGTCCACTTTTATAATAAAACTCGAAGTGGAGAATTTCCCAAACAGAGGACATTTACCTGCTCTTTGACAGATATACAATTATTTATCTTTATGCCAGCACTGGAACCTGGGCATGTGGATCTGTCCACCTGGATGATAAAAAATGCACTCTTAGTGGGGTATAGTGACAACCACCATTAATTCCAGTACTCAGGAGGTAGAGGCAGGTGGATATCTGTGAGTTAGAGGGTAGCTTGGTCTACATAGTGAGTTCTGGGACAACCAAAGCTACATAGTGAGGCCCTGTCTCAAAACAAACAAACAAGCAAGCCATCTTGTTTTCATTTTAATTTATTTGTGTTTGCTGGGATTATAAGCTTGTCTACCATACCTACACGTCAGGTTTTGCTAAACAACAATTTTTCTCCTCAAACCTTATAAATGTTGACTCACACTAGATCAACACCAACCTATAAATGATATTTAGCATAAGAACAAGCTTTGCTATTGCTGTTCTGTTTCCTGTGTAAAGTTTCACACTGTGTTCTGGAGATTGTTGCTATTTCCTTCCCTCCTACTCAGACACTGTTGGTTGGTCCGCTCCTTCCCTGCCCACTCCTGAGAGACCATTGCTTGGTCAGACCCTTCCCTTCGTTTCACCATGGTCCTCGACGTTGTCTGCAGAGCAGCTTTGTTGCACTATTGGTCAGGAAACCAAGAGGGAGTCAGTGCTCAGCTGTCTGGCTCTTTGTCCAACAATTTTTCGTTTGTTTTTTTAATTAGTCTGGGATCCAAGCCACGAGAAGTTACCACAAGCCCACGTTCAGGTGGGACTTTCTTCCTCAGCTAAACATCTGGAAACACCATCACGGACAGAGCTTTTGGTATGTCCCACTGATGCCCTAGGTTGTTCTTATTCAGCCTAGTTGACAGTGGACATTAGCCATCTCATGTAGGCAGGTAACATCCCTCAGTGCAGCGTCAGGCTGTTCTGCATGTCTTCAGATGGGCTATGTGGGAAAAGTATTTACTTTTATTTTCTTATTTAATACCGTATCAACATTTAGATGTCATTGATAGAGATGACTTCAGCTAAATGGAATTCAGGGAAAATCTCTCTAAGGCAGGGAGAATCTTCCCTGTGTTAGGTTTTTGCGCTCTTTCTCTGTGGCATCATTGTGTCTGAATGCCTGGTAAACCGGTAACAGGAATGAACTGCTCTTACTATAGAAGGTTTGATTATGACTTCTTCTGGTGAGGAAGCATCTAAATTATTATAGATGTAACTGTAGTTCATCATTCCAAATATTATGTTTTAGGTTGTAGTTAGTATAAATACGTAAATATCCTGTCTATGGTTTGTCAATTGCAGAAGCAGCAAGAATTCTGTAAATTTTTTGTACTTTTAAAAATTTTAATAGATTTGAATAATTGTAATGAACCAGGTCTTTATAGAGTGTTATTTACCCTTTTCCTTCTAATGATGAACCAGCCTGCCTCCACCTTAGGCTCAAAAGCCATCTTGTAGTAAAGATGTAAAGACAAAGGGGACTCGTTCCTGTTTATGATTAAATGTGTTTCTCAGACTGTACTTTAAGACCATTCCTCCTGGAACTTTAACAACAAATGATTCTGTGTCGCCTGTTCCAGGAAAGGAAAACCAGGTTTTTGTTTCAACAAGTTGTAATGACCATGTTGCAACCCTGCCTTTGTTTCAAAGAGTTCTTATGTCCACCTGTTGTTATGGCCACCTAGTTGTACTCTGCTTCTGTAACCACTCCTATTCTCACCAAATCCCCCCTTAGGAAACTGCCTACCCCTGAGCTATAACAGCCCTACCCCATGCCCAGTGCTGGTCTCCTGAACCCTACCTTTAGGAGGAGACAGCCCGAGTACATGAGTTAAAAAACAAACAAACAAACAAACAAAAAACTTGCTGTAGTTATTTTCGTTATGGTGGAATCTTTGGGGTTAACACTAGTTAATCTCAAAAGGGTCTGATGGAAAGGAGGAAGGGGTTTTGAGGAAGCGAGGGAGGTCCTTAGTATCTAAAACGAATGCAGGAAATGTGCCTGGAGTGAATCACATTTGTCCCTGTCTGTGCCTCTTAAAGTTTAAGAGAACTCACCCAAAGAGAGAAGTAGAGCGTGCTGCACACTTCGCCTACCCAGGACACTTCCTGAATTCAGGGACTGTGAAGCGACCTCAGTGAGCACCAATGATTTGATTTTTTTTTTTAATCTCTAGTCAGGACCTCCTTTAATGTTTGTAGTTTCCTGTAATTTTAGACCTGGTAGAGATTTTTTTACCCCTTTTAATTATGTTTTCACTTGATTTTTTTCTACATTGTCTAACAATACTGCTCAAAGAATACAAATGTAAGCCAGGCTGGCCTTGAACTCACTGAGATCCACTTGCCTCTGTCTTCCAAGTACTGGGATTGAAGGTGTGTGCTATAATGCCATGCTACAAGTTGATTTTGTGCTCAACTTAAAATTTTTTTGAGGTGGGTTTCATCATACTGGCCATGTTGGTCTTGTTCATGGTTTAAACAACTGTGCCTCATTCTTTCAAGTAGCACCACCACCACACCCAGCTTGCGTAACTTTTAAAGCGATTTATCACCTTGTTCTTAAGCAATTCAGTGGTTTTTCACTGTGTTAGCTGTAGCTATTGGGCAGTTAGCCCCAGACTGAGACACACACATACACACACATATTGGTAATAACATATTGTTTTCATGCAGAATATAGATTTAAGGCACTTAAAAATATAGTTTAGCCTGAGGAATTTAACTCATTACACGGGATCAAAACTGAGCTATGATCAAGGGTTTCCTGGTTTGCCACATCTTTTCACTTGGTCCCAGTATACTTTTGGAACATTTTGTTTGTTTTTTTTTAAGAATTCATTTATTGTATGTGTGCATGCATGCCATGGCCTCAGACAGGTTTACTTAGTGGTGTTCCGATGTAGGCCTATTGCAGACAGGCTATAGCAAACCCTGTGCTCAACCCACGGGCCTTATTGTCTACTGATACTTTTACTCCTCTCTCCGTGTGTTTAGAGGAACTAAAGGTGCTGTTGTGTTTCTTGGGATTCAAAGGGTATAGGTGTGTGCATACATGTATGTGTATATACATGTACCTGTATGCTTGTGTGCACAGTTCTCAATGTTGATATCTGTTCTCTTTATCTTTACAGTGAATACAATCAAGTGGTATTTAGCATTTCTCTGGAACTGGAGACATGAGACTGAAGATATCTCTCTTGAAAGAACCAAAGCATATCCTTCTAATCTTGTAAACCTTACTGTGTTCAACCTGCGGGCATACCATCAGGGTTCTCTTCTACTCTTTTTAACTACTTACTATTTTTCATTTCTGTGATGGTATTTTATAAACAAATTGTTTTCAAAATATTTAAGATTCCAGTTGTAGATTTTTCAGAAGTATACTGTGAGCCCAAAGACTTAATTTTAAATACTTACTGACATTTTTATTACTCTACTTCTGACGTATTTAAAAAGTAACCTTTGCTCTAATAGAATCTGAGAAGAGTTTTTAATGAAACCTGGATAATCCTCCAGGCTGTGGTGTACACACTCTAAGTCCCAGCACTAGGGAGGCAGGTGGACTTTCGAGTTCAAGGCCGGCCTGGTCTACAGTGTGAATTCCAGGACAGCCAGGGCCTCACAGAGAAATCCTGCCTCAAAAAACAAAACAAAGCTCTGACTCATTTGCTAATGTGATCTCACACATATGTGCTCATTTAGTTTTGCTTTATTTCTTTGTACTCCTGATAAAGTAGAGGACAAACTAGGGGAATCCCAACAGTAAGCTTTATTATTTCACAAGGGAAGGCAACAATTATTCTTTCCTATATATACAACCCTTATATTCTGTCAGAGCCGTTATTTGGACTTTAAGAAGGTACAATTGTCCCTCTTCGTCTCATTCTTAGACATTTCAGTCAGTTCTCACAGCATTACCTGTGGGCTTCATTGCCAGTCTGTGAGGGTGTAAGAAACTTACTATGGGGGGGGGACTTACTATTTCACCCTTGCAGCATTCAGAGATCCTGTTTTAGTAATTTGAGGTTCTTTTGTTTGCTTGTTTGTTTATTTATGTTGTTGCTGGGCATCGAATCCAGGCCTACCTTGAGCACATTAAGTGCAGTTTCTGCATGGAACTATACTCCCAGCCCCCATTTTTATTTTATCTTTCAAGATGTTGATCTGCTGTAGATATGAAACAAAGAAAAATTTGGTCCCTCATCAGAAATAGGAGAATACTGATTTAAGCATATCCTTCTCCTTTTAAATTTTGTTTCTATTTGTAGTACTTTAATTATTTAATTCTTGGATAGAGATATGGCTTTTCTTTAACTCGATTTTCTGTCTTTTCAAAGCGTGTTTTCAGGAATTCAGAGCACTGTAGGTGCTCCCTGTCTGCACTTCCCCTTTTAAGCTCAAGGGTAACTCTGTTTACATTTCCTTGTCTAGCAGTCCTCAAATGGCTACTGTCTTTGCTTACCCTGGACATACTCATGTATAGAACCTTATAGAAACTACTCTTGTTGTGTTTTGAGATGAGCGTGTGTGCTGTGGGGTTGCCTTAGCTGCTTGTCTTGGTCTTGGAGATATTGTTAGGACAGGACAGTTAGGAGCACTTGCTCTGCTTCCCAAGTGTGGTTCGCACTGATTGACTTACAGCCACCTGTAACTCCAGGGGATCTGATGCCCTCTCCTGGCCTCTGGGGGCACTGACATAAACCTGTGGCACACACACATCCACAAATAAAAATCAAATACATCCTTAAAAAGGAAACATTGTGAGGTGGCTGCAGTTGTGCTGAGTGCTTTGGTAGTGGCCCAGTGTCCTTTCCTGTACATCGATTGGGCTTCAGTTCAGAATAGTCCACTGCCACTTCCGTACTCTATTGTCTTTTTATCTTTTTGCTTAATTTATCATATTTTGAATTGATTAAAAGATCTTGGAACACATTAGGGTGCAGTCTCTTTCCTTGGAAAAAGTTTGTTTATATAATGTAAAATGAACATTGCTGGGAAAATAAGGAAAAAGTGAGAAGATGGTAGAAGAACTCTAGGAGAGTAGACAGCCTAACCAGGGCTGACCTGGTGAGTTAGGAGTAGAAAGATAAACAAGAATAAGCACCTTACACAAGTGACAAGTGGACCATTTCCTCCAGGGACACAGTCTGCTTGGGGAAACTATCAGTTTGTCCTGATGGGAGATGTGGGAACTTATATAGAAATTCTTGGGCTAAATCAGAGACTGAAAAAACTAAAGGGAATAAAGAATTGGGGGATCATATTTCATTTATTCCTGTGCATCTTACAGGTAAGTTGTAACTGAATTATTGTTTATTTCAGTGTCAGAAAGTTTGTATTGTTGCAGCCTTCAGATGGTTCAGTGGGTAAAGGACCTGGCACCAAGCCTGTTCTGAGTTCGATTCCTGGGGCCTATGTGGTGGAAGGAGAAAACCGACTCTGCACACTCCTGCAAGATGCCCTCTGACCTTTATACAAGCACTGTGGCAGTGCTTACTCACACACGCTTCCATCACACACACACACACACACACACACACACACACACACACACACACATACTCATACATACATACACACACATTCATGCATACACACACCACACGCATATGTGTGCACACACCACACGCACATGCATGCACACTCCCCCATGATAAATAATAAATATGGTTCTAAGACTTAAAACCATTTTATTGTTAATTAAACATAAATAAGTAAGGGTTGGGATGGAGCCATCATACATAGAGCACTAGGACTCTTAGGACCATACAAATGAAAAAAATCAAAATAGAAACAGGTAACTGGCATGGAAACAGGAGAAATGGTAAGGTAGTAGTTTCTTCCCTAGAGGATCATCATTCTAGTGTGCACCTGGAAGAGACAGCTCACTGTCTTTAAAAATATTAATGTTTTTAATTTACTAAATAATGTGTGTTACTGGGCATGGTGGCTCATGCCTTTAATCCCAGCACTTGGGAGGCAGAGGCAGAGGCAGAGGCAGAGGCAGAGGCAGAGGGAGAGGCAGAGGCAGAGGCAGAGGCGGCAGAGGGAGGCAGAGGAGGCAGAGGAGGCAGAGGAGGCAGAGGCAGAGGCGGCAGAGGCGGCAGAGGAGGCAGAGGCAGAGGCAGAGGAGGCAGAGGCAGGGGGGGAGAGAGAGAGGCAGAGAGGGAGAGAGGCAGAGGGGGAGGCAGAGGGAGAGAGGCAGAGAGACAGAGGCAGAGAGAGAGAGGAGGGAGAGAGAGAGAGAGGGAGAGAGAGAGAGGCAGGGAGAGGGAGAGAGGAGGGAGAGAGAGAGGCAGAGGGAGAGAGGCAGGGGAGAGAGGCGGGGGGAGAGAGGCAGGGGAGAGAGGGGGAGAGGCAGAGGGGCAGAGAGGAGGGAGGAGAGGCAGAGAGAGGCAAGGAGGCAGAGAGAGGAGGAGGCAGGGGCAGGGGCAGAGGCAGAGGCAGAGGCAGAGGCAGAGAGGCAGAGGGATATCTGTGATTTTGAGGCCAGCCTGCTCTACCTAGTAAGTTCTACACCAGTTATGGATACTTAGGGAGACCCTGTCTCAAAAAGAGAGAGCGCGGCTCAGAGTTTAAGAGTGCTTACTGGTCTTTCCGAGGACACAGTTCAATTAACAGCACTCACATGGTGGCACACAACCATCCATAAATCCATCTTAGTTAGGTTTTTATTGCTGGGATAAAATACCAGGACCAAAAGCAACCGGGAGGAAGGGTTTCTTTAACCTTACAGTTTCATACCACAGCCTCACTTGAAAGTGACGGACTTGCAGTTGAAAGTCAGGGCAGGAGCTGATGCAGAGGCCATGGAGGGATGCTGCTTACTGGCTTGTCTCAAGTGGCTTGCTTGGCCTATCCTTCTGTGGCCCAGGACCAGCATCCCAGAGCACTACCCACAGAGAGCAGGGCCCTTCCACATCCATCCTCAATCAAGAAAAATGCATCGCCATGAGGCCGGTCTAGTGGGTCATTTCCTCAAATGGTTCCCTCCTTCCAAATGACTCGAGCAATATAATTGGCAGAATTAGCTGCATACTCCAGTCCAGTAGATCTGGAGCCCTCTTCTGACTTCCACAGGTAACAGCCATGCATATAGTGCACAGACTTACACACAATCAAGACATTCACACACATTAAATAGATCATACTTGTTAAATAAATCTATAACAATGTAAAACTATAATATACATTTTCATAATAACTAATAATTTATGTAATGAGATGCATATGTAAGTATTTATATCTTTGGTTCCCCCTTTCTTCCTCCCTATCTCCCAACATCATTTCCTACCTTTTGTGTGTTTACTTACTGTTTTGTGTGTGTGTGTGTGTGTGTGTGTGTGTGTGTGTGTGTGTGTGTTTTGACTATGCTTATGAAATATCTTCAATCACAAATTTTGTTCCCTCTCTGTCTGGCTTTCTTCTTTGATTTCTATTCTTGCAACCTATTCGGAAGACAATTTCCTTTATATGGAAAAAGTATTAAAAGTTACACAATGAGGGGCTGGAGAGATGGTTCAGTGGTTAAGAGCACCATCTGCTCTCCCAAAGGACCTGGGTTCAGTTCCTAGTACCCACCTCACAGCTCACAACTGTCGGTAACTCCAGTTCCAAGGAATCTGACATCTTCACACCAATGTACATAAAATAAAGTTAAATAAATCATTAAAAATATAAAAAAGTCACACAATGAAAAACAACATTTAGAAGCTGGAAAACATTCAGCTATTCATTTGGCTTTTCATGGTCCACATCTTGAATGACTTTATATCTCCTTGACCCAGTACCACATCAAGAATTAGTGAGCTGCGTGGGTTGGACTACTGCCGAGGAGCTGTACTCATGCAGTGACGATCACCAGATAGTGAAGTGGAACCTGTTAACCAGTGAAACCAGCCTAATTGTCAAGCTGCCTGATGACATCTACCCGATAGACCTTCACTGGTTTCCGAAGAGTTTAGGCATAAAGAAGCAGACTCAGGCAGAAAGTTTTGTCCTCACAAGCTCTGATGGTAAGTTTCTAATGAATGGCTTCTGCACAGCTCTGTGTTAACAATATAGCACAGTACTGTGATTTGTGCCTGGAGTTGTCTTATAGAACTGCTATTTGATGTAGATACACTGTCACTTTAGTTTCCTCTTTGACCTTGGTGATTTTGAAGGATTCCGGTCTATTACTTTATAGAAAGTCCCTGTTTTTGTTTTTGTTTTTTCATGGTTTCTTTGAGATTTGACTCAGCCTACACATTTTTAATGAGACTATTGGGAGGTTCATGCTGTTGATTGACACATTGTTGTGATGTCAACTGTCTTTATCTGATAGCCGATGCTTACTAAGTAAATCTGCGATGCTACTATTCCCCACCCCAATATTAATTAGTTTTATTTTATGTGTACATGTGTTTTGCCTGTATGTATTGCATGTGCACCACATGCATGCCTGTGTCTGGGGAGATCAGACACTGTCTGATGCCCCAGAACTAGAGTTATGGATGTTGTGAGCCGTCATTTGGGCATTGAGAAGTAAAGTCAGTCTCCTGAAGAGCAACAAGTGCTCTTAACCACTGAGCCATCTCTCTAGGCTCTGTTTCCTCCCTTTTAATAACTTGTTTATGAAAGTGTATTTGATACTACATAAAAATGTTTTTTTCCTTCTTAGACTTCCTCTCATTTCCAAAAATCTACCGATGATTCTTGGCTAGATCATTTATTACCAGAAAAGCTGCCAGAGGATAGCTCGTCTGTCTCTGTAATCCATGTTAGATGGTTGCTATTCTACTTCAAGAAAAAAACTTTCTGTCCCATGCCATTTATCCTACTTGGTTTAATGTTAGGTTAACCTCATAGATGTTTATTTCATTAATATTCTATTACTATAATTTCTTAATCTTGATTTTGAAAGTGTCTCACATTTGGCCACTGAGAGTGCAGTCAGTGGAGCCAATGGCACTGATTTTTGTTTTTGTTTTGTGGATGTGCTCTTCATGCTTTGAGCATGTCCTTACCTACATAAGATGCCCCAAACAGGACTAATCTTATAGTCCTGTTTTCTAAGTCAGCCATTTTCCAAACAGCTCTGTCTTTAGATGGATAATGATATTTAAAAGCCAAGATACAGGCATTGCTGGGAGTGTTTTTTCTAAGGGGTGTGACTACTCTTCAGACTCTTCATCAAACAGAGCTAGGACATGGGGATACAAGTGTATGCTTAAAAATCAGAGCCATTCCGATGGTTCAGTGGGTAAAACCACCTGAAGGCCTGAATTACAATCCTTAAAACCCACATTGTGGGAAGGAGACACTGACTTTTGTAAGTTGTCTTCTGGTCTCTCTATGCATTCTTTGGTACATGCAGTCTCTTCTCCCAATAGATAAATAAATAAATGTAAAACAATTTGATGCATGTCAGTAAATCTACCACTTTCTACCTAAACCTTGAATATATTCTGGTTATACCAATTCTAATTCAATGCTACAGGGCTTAGTCCCACCCCCACCCCCCAATTCTTGGAAACAGAAGGAACTATGGTTATTATCAATATATACCTTCATTCATTTAATTCTATAATATAGAATTTTCAGAATTAATAATCTAGACACTAGACTACTGTAAGACATACTCCGTTTAGTAGTTGTGACATAATCATTTACACCTTCGGGTCTGTCTCCCCCTCCGCTCCCCTCTCCTCTCCTTTGTGTTTTTCTTCTCCCTCTCTCCCTGTCCTTCCAAGTCTCACTGTGTGTTCCAGGCTGTTCTGGAATCACTGTCCTTGGTGTCTTATGTGCTGACATTACTGGGATGTCCCAGTCTGTGGGCAGTTGTAAGGCATTTGTGATATTTAAAATGTGGTTCTGCATCTTTCAAATGTATATAACTATTTTCTCATTTGTAATTAAGTTACATTACCCCAAAAAGTCAGGTCTTATGTATTTTTAAATTTTTTTTTGCTTACTAAATGAAATATACTATTTGTGAATGTCTATCATACTATATTTATACATCTTTTTTTTATTAGACTTGCATTCCTTGAGATTAAGAAGAATAATGACGCTATTTGTCCTTGTGCCTCTAGTGTCTAATAGCTGATTGTTGGCTCAGTAATGCTAATAGATATTTTAATATAAGTCAATTAATAAAATAGGTTCTCACAGATAATTTCTTTTAGGTAAGTTTCATCTGATTTCCAAGTTAGGAAGAGTGGAAAAAAGTGTAGAAGCTCATTGTGGGGCTGTGCTTGCTGGAAGATGGAATTACGAAGGGACTGCATTAGTTACAGGTAAGTGATCTGCACATTTGTCTTTCTTTGCTGTGCTGGGATCAAAGCCAGAACCTTTCACATGCGAGACAAGTGATCTACCACTCATCAATATCCTCATCCTCACCCCCAAATAACCTTTTATGAACTTGTAAAGGAAGTTTCAAAGAAGGCATTTTCATTGTTTTACTTTCATTTCTGTGCTGTAATAAAATACTGTGAGCAAAGCCAGCATCCGGGTGGAAAAGACTTATTGTAGTTCATGCGTCCAGATTATAGTCTGTTTTTGTGGGGAAGTCAAGGCAGGAACTCAGTACATTGCACCCACAGTCAAGATCAGAGAGAGCAAACACTTAACTAGCTTTCTTTGCTGTAGTTCTGGGCCAGACTGAAGTGGTGCTACCCACACTAGGCTGGTTTTCCAATGTCATGTAATAGTCAAGATAATCCCCCATGGACATGCCTCCTGGCCAACTTGATCTAGATAATATCTCAGTTACGATTCTCTTCCCAGGTAGTTAGTTCTGCATGTGGCAAGTTGACATTTAAAACTAACCACTATATTCTTTTAGCAGTAGCATATTTCACCATCTAGTAGCAAATAATTGTCACAGTACCAATCTAGACTGCTGTGCATATGATATCATTCAGAATATTTTACTTTTCCTTCATTTTCTTTCTGGAGATAAAATCTTGATATGAAGTACAGGCTGGCTTGGTATTCATTTTGTAGGTCAGTCTGGTCTCATTAGCAATCCTCCTGCCTTCTTCTCAATGCTGGGGTTACAGGAGAATATCACTATGTTGATTTTTTGACATTCATACTAACCATTACTTTTATTTCTTCTATCAAAGGATGCTTTTAGAATGATCAAGTCCTAGAGTAGGTAAAAGTTATAATAAAAATTTCTAAAATTGAAATTTTTTTCATATAACTTACCTATATCTGCCTTCTCTCTTCTATCCCAGCCTACTCCAGGTAGGACTTACTGTATTAGTCATCTATCACTGCATAATGAGTTACCTCAGCAATTAGAGACTTAAGCCATAAGTATTGAATATGTGCCCATTTCTGTAGGCCTGGGAGCAGCTTTGGTGAGTGGATATTTCTGGCTGTGTGCCATGAGGTTCCTTCAAGTTGTAACACATAGCTACAGTCCTGAGAAGGCTTGATCGTGCTGGCTTACGTGCGTGAACGCTGGCATGAGCCTTGGTTCTTCTCTGGCTTTAGCAGGAGACCTTAATTCCTTGCCACATAGCAACTCCATAGGGTTAATAGAATATTTTTATGTCATGTCACATGGTTTTCCTAGAGTGAAAAATAAAGCAGGTTAGAAACCACAGTATCTTTTCTGATTCACCCTCAGAAGTCATACTTGGCCATTCCCATCCTGCTCACCTTAGAAGCAAGTCACCAAGTACAGACCACACTGAAGAAGAGCAGCTTAAGCCACACCCCTTGAAGAAAGGACTACGTAAATCTGTGCAGATGTCCTTAACGTCTCCCTTAGGCCTTCTCTGGAGGATTTTTATTATTGTTGTTTTTTTAGTGACATGAACTCTGTCTTACTGGTACCTTTAACTTCTTTTCCAATGGCTTCTTTTTCAGCACATAAATGTATTAGATGCAAATCATTTTAAAAATTAGGAAGGAAATATAAATTCTAGGCTGGAATGCATCTCAGTAGCACAGTAAGTATTCACCCATTATGTACAAGGTTCTAGGTTGATCCCTAGCCACAGAAATAGAATATAAGTAAGAAAATAAAAACAAAAATCCTGCTGAGCGTGTGGTGCATGCCTTTTAATCCCAACACTCAGGAGGCAGAGGCAGGTAGATCTCTGTGAGTTTGAGGCCAGCCTGGTCTACATAGAGAGTTAGGGACAGCCAGAGCAACACAGTGAGTCCTTGTCTTGGAAAAACAAAAACCAAGCAAGCAAGCAAGCAAGCAAGCAAGCAAGCAAGCAAGCAAGCAGAAACCCCTTCCTTAAGTGACTGTCTGCAGCTCCAAGCTCTTTCTTCCTTCTGGAGCTAAGATGGGCTCAGGTGGAGTTCATCTCCCCGGTGGCAGCAGCTGCAGTAGATAGTACATGGAGAATACATTCCTTAATGTTTAAGTGGAGAGCATGGTGGCAACGGAAGTAGTGTGTGAGAAACACATTCCTGAGTTTTCCAAGTTTGAAGGAAAAAATGAAAAGTTGACTATGGAAGTTAGCTTACATTGATGAAAGTGTTTTTTCCGTGTAATTTTCATTTAAATTTACAGTTAAAACACACTCTCTTTCACTTGGAATGAAGTGGATCTGAATTTTAAACACGTAGATGCTTATTTATATATGCAAATGTAATCTTAAGACTATTTTCTACAGATAATTTTTTTTTCTGCACAGTTGGAGAAGATGGACAAGTAAAAATCTGGTCAAAGACGGGGATGCTTAGATCAACTTTAGCTCAGCAAGGTATGCTTTACACTTGGTCCTTTATCTCTGCATTTGTACAACATGAGGGCCGCAGCATTCTCTTCTATAAAAAATCTACTACAGTGCTGGAGAGATGGTTCAGAACCTAAGAGCACTTATTTCTCTTGCAGAAGACCTCAGTTCAGTTCCCACAACCCAAAGGCTGTGCACACCAGTCTGAAACTTCACTTCCAAAGCATCTGACCATGTTCTCACCAGGCATGAACATGGTACACATATATACACGCAGGCAAAATGCCTAGATGCATAAAATAAATGAACTAAAAACTTGTTTATAGTAGATTAAATAAACTAAAAACTTATTTATAGTGGATAAGTATATATAATATATATATAATATATATATACGATTTTCTTACTTCTATTTGGACTTTGAACATTTAAAAAAAAAGACGTATTTATTTTATATATGTGAATGTTTTGCTTGCATGATTGTGCAGCATGTGCATGCCTGGTATGTGCAGAGGCCAGAAGAAGGCAAGGTTGTCAGATCCTCTGGAATTAGAGTTACAGGAATTTGTGAGTGCTGAGATTTGAACCTGGGTCCTCTGCAAGAGCAACACATGTCCTAGTGGTTGAGTATTTCTTCAGCCCCTATACGTTGTTGTTATTACATTATATATTCATTTATTTGTGAGTTTGTTTGCCTTCACCCATCAGGGTGTGCATGTGGAGGTTACAGGTCAACTCATGGGAGTTGGGTTTTCATTCTACCGTGTGGATTCCTGATGGAACTTGGGTCATAGGCTGAGTGATAAATATTTTCCTGCTGAGTTATCCCACTGGCCCTGTACATTTCTTACTTTCCACGATGCCTGATTTAATACTTAAATTAAGATATATTTAAAAAGCCAGGTGTGGTGTGGTGGGCACTCTTAATCCCAGTACTCTGGAGGCAAAAGGATTGGATCTCTGTGAGTTCAAGGGCAGCTTGATCTACACAGTCAATTCTAGGATATCCAGAGCTACATTATTAACAGACAGGCTTTTTCTTTTTTCTTTGTGAATCTATATAAAGGCAGTCGTAAGCTAAATATTTTTAAATGATCCTGTGTATTTAGTTAAGACAATCTACCTGGGCAGGGTGCTACATGCCTTTAATCATAGCACTTAAGAGTCAAAGGCAGGAGGATTAGATTTGAGGGCATCTTGGAGTATATAACAAGACCTTGTCTCAAGAATAGCTCCTTACATAGCATGCAGAAGGCCTTGGGTTCAATCCATGGTACTGAAAAGGAAGAAAGGGGGAAGAGGGAAAGAGGGAGAGGGAGGGAGAGAGGGAGAGAGGGAGAGAGGGAGAGAGGGAGAGAGAGAGAGAGAGAGAGAGAGAGAGAGAGAGAGAGAGAGAGAGAGAGAACATGTACTAGTGGGCCATGCTTGTAATCCCAGTACTTGGAGCTTGAGGCATGAAGATGCCTACCAGTTTGAGGCTTGTTCTACATAGACAGTTCCTGTCTAGCTGGGCTATACTGTCATAAAACAACAAAAGTCCTAGTAATTTGATAAGATTAGCACTCCTTATAAATTATGTTGAACTTTGATTTCTGTCCTAATAAAGGGGAATAGACATGGTGACGAGTGAAACTTGGTAACTGGCACTGTTTAAAGGAGCATCTCTGAGTTCTGTATGAGGAATATCTATCTATCTATCTATCTATCTATCTATCTATCTATCTATCTATCTATCTATCTACCTATCTATCTATGCTATATATATGTATACACACACATATATGTATGTATATATGCTACATATCCTCATACAGATACACATCTATATAGGTGGAGGAGTGGCAGTAGATCAATATGGTAGCCATTCCGATTAGGGCTTAAAATACATGTAAATTCTTATAGTAAAGCAGGTTAAATGTCCTAGAACACGAAATCTTTTGTTTACCTAAGCATGTATGCACTGATCTATAGACAGGCTGCCAAAAAACAGTTCCAGATAATTGTTCAGGATTCTATTTAAAAATTGTAACATAAAGCATTTATAACTAATTATATTTTTAAATGGTGTTTACTCTTATATTAATGTTAAAGTTACACATATTTTAGTTATTCATTAAGTAGATGTTAACAGAGGTGACCAGAAATGCTAAGTAGTTTTTGTCTTCTGAGGTAAAGTCTTTTCTATTCTGCTCATCATGTCTAAGTAGAATTTTCATTGATGAATAGAAACCTTTAGATTTTGTAGGAACATAGGTATGTTTCATGCTTTAGAGTTTATTATTACTTTAGTAGTAAAATGATGAACTGTATATTTAGAAAATAAGTCTTTAGTGGACACAATGATTTTCTTTTGGCTTTATAGATTTTCTTTCTTTTAATGCTGGAGTTAGAGATCCAAATCAAGGCCTTGTAACGTCTAGGCTACCACAAATCTACATATAGCTGTTGGCCCCATAGATTTTCTCCTAGCCTGCCTACAGAGGTCAGAAGAGGTGTCAGATCTCTTGGAACTGGAATTACAAATAGTTGTGGGTGCTGGGAGCTGAACCCAGGTCCTCTACATGAGAACCAACTGCTCTTTACCACTGAGCCATTGCAGCCCCTCCGTGGTTGCTTTCTTTGCCACATACTGCCCTTGAATTTCAGATTTTCCAAGCCTGAAGTAGAAACCTGGAGTAAGTTGCTCCATATTAACAGTATTCATCAGAGGGTGGTGATATAGTGCTACATATTAGTTCTGTGCTGTCCTTTATATGTTAAGGATCTGGAAACTGAACTACTGCTTAGTGTACAAACAAATGTTTTAAGTTAGTAATGATATTATTTATCAGCATTTTAAATAGCAATAATTTCTTTGGTGTAAGAGTTACTTAGAGAGCCAGGTGGTAGCAGCACTCTGGAGGCAGAGATCACTGAGTTTGAGGCCAGCCTGCTCTACAGAGCAAGTTTGAGGACAGCTAGAGCTACATAGAAAAATCTTGTTAGGGTTAGTAGGGGGCAACTTTGAAGCTGCTAATTATTTTTACCTTACTTAGTCTTATTCTCATTCAAGGTTTATACTGAGGTTTAATTATGAAATTGATAAATAATATTGTTATATTTTCCTATTTTGGTTACCCTGTTATTATTTCAGTCAAACAATCTGCCTTTAAGGTAATACTACAGAACTGTGCATATAATTCTTGAAGTTTTAATTACTGGTTTTCTTTTCTAACAAGGCAGATTTTTCATGCTTCATCTGTGACAAATTATTAGAGAAATTAACTTGTCATAATGACCTATTTCAGAAGAACAGTTCCTGATGACTTATAAAGTGAGTTGGAGACTGCAGATTTTGAGGGCTGGGCACTAATGGCTCAAATCAGAAAGCCCGGCAACTCAGCTTCCTTTGCAGAGTCTGGGAATTGGATATAAAAATATATCAACTCTAACTTGCTCTAAAACGTGGAATTCTCTGAACAGTGTTGAAAGTATCCTTATTATTTTTCTATACCTTCATGTCAGCTATACTTTTTTAAAAAGTTTATTCTCTGATATATGTATATATCTATATATCTTTTCATTTATTTATTGTATATGCATGTGGGTGGATGCATGCCGTGGCATACCTGAGGAGGTCAGAGTGTAACAGGCCTCCAGATCTTACACAACTGGCGCCATGTTTGAAGCACCATTCAGGCCCGGAAACCCAGTATGTAGGCTGCAACACCTACCAAAACAGGAGCAAAGGCTAAGTCCCCAAGTGGGAAGTCTCCAAATGTCCTACCCTGCCTATTGCCTTCTGCAGTAACATTTCCTGCTGACTGAAATGGAACAGTCAGGATGTGGGTTTTGTGCATAAAAGACAGAGTCATGGGCTAGGGCTGCATGATTTGGTCAAGCTTCCCTGTGCAATAAAGATTTTCTCTTTGGCTTTAAGTGTCCATGTGGCAGTCTCTGGTGTGCTCACCTCACAACCAGAGGACAACTTACAGAAGTAGATTCTTCCCTTTGCGCTTGTGGGGCCTGGGGATCAAACTGAGTTCATCAGGCGTGGCAGGATGTGCCTTCACCTGCTGAGGCAGGGTGATCTGTTCCCCTTCTGTTTATTTGTTAATGAAGAAAAATTAGTTCCTGCATTTAATTTTTTTTTTTTTTGATACAAGGTCTCTCTCTACCCCTGGTTGTCCTTGAATTCACATAGATCCTACTGACTCAGACTCTGCAATATAGGGATTAAAAACTGCATGCCAATAGTCAGTTCTGTATTCATTTTTTGACTATTAGAGCTTTTTACACAGATCATTTATAACTACTAGGTTTCTACATAGGAAGTGACAGTCATAACTCTCTTTAATATTAAAGATGAATCACAGCCGGAGTGGGATGCAGTTTAACTGAGTTTAGGAGTGATTCTTCCTGGTGCCTACGAGTAGTCATTATCCTTATTTGAGAAGGGTATGTAAGTGACGAATAATTACAAGTCAGCTTATCTGTGTTACACTGTATATGGTGATTGTGGATTAAGATTAGATTAAAATATTCAAGTAAATATGCGAGTACATTTCCCATTTTCAGACAGAAGTGGAACAATAAAAGATGGAACTATATATGATGAAATTGGTGAAGAAAATAAACAAATTAGTATGAATAGCTATGATCCAAGCAGAATGCACACTGCTGGATGGTTGGTGAGAAAGTATTTATTGGAAAGGCCTTTAACAAACCGTGTAGCATCTTTTTACTGGCCCCTGGTGGCCTCATATAATGCTTTGGCTATCTCAGTGAGCCCTGGCACCCAAAGTCTATAAAACCCGGCAGATCCCAGAAATTCCTGTTCTTGCCTTTGGGTTGATGGAACTGGGATGGTGCAGATGCTCTGCTTAACAGAAGCTAAGATAGTTTAGTTGGGGCATCTTGGTGTTGGGTCCCTAGAATAGAGTTGGGGAAGTTGATGGGTCTTCCCATCAATCTAAAATGGCTTCAGCAAGACTGTGAGGCGGAGGATTCTCTGCACTGTCTCGCCCTGTAACAACAAACTAACAAACCAGAGAACACCGTGTAGGACAGGAGGAGAAGTGACTATCTCCTCAGAGCTTACTCTAGTTGTTGAGACAGAAAGAGGAATAGGAGGTTGGGATTTGTAGAGGATCACCAGCGAGGCTGTTTCTGAAAGGTCCTTTGTTAATGAGAGTGCGATTTAAGAGAAGCCATTAGGGGAGGGGTGAGGAATGGTCTAGGACTCTGGGGTAGGGGTGGTGGGTAGGGGTGGGGGTGGAGGCTGAAAAGGGTGGATACCCGTTAGAGGGTCAGAGGAATAAGGGATTCTAGCAGAGCAATGATCACTTTGAATATGAGAGTTTGAGTTTTAGTTTGTAGGTGTCTTTGGGGGAAATGGAGATGTGTTGAAGATTAGAAAATAAAGGCTAAACTTTGACTTGGGAGTAGTTACATAGGTAGAAATGAAGAACTGAAGTCATGGGGAAATTGGGAGGTAGCAGAGGGTAGAACCTGAAGAAGCAAATGCTCTTATTTAAGTTTTTCTCCCCCCGACCCAGTGACACACATAAGCAAGCTTCTTTCTCCTTTCTGGAATGAGTCCTACTTGATTATCTGTCTTCTGCAAGTAGAGTGAAAGTGAATCGTGAATTTTTTCTTTAAATTTTATTTTTTTTACTTACTCACTTTACATCCCATTTACTGCCCCCTCCCAATCACTCTTTTGCACAATATTCCCCCTCTCCCCTTCTCCTCTGACCCATGGGATCCCTCTCTTCCCCCAGGTATCCCCCTACCCTGGCACATCCAGTCTCTGTCAGGCTAGGTGCTTCCTTTCCCACTGAGGCCAGACAAGGCAGCCCATCTAGAAGAACATATTCCACATGTAGGCGACAGCTTTTGGGATAGGCCCTGTTCTAATTGTTTAGGACCCACATAAAGACCAAGCTGCATATCCAGTTGTGTGGAAATATGACTATCTTTGACAGGGTCTTGCACAGTAACCCCAGCTTGTCAGAAGGCACTGTGGACCAGTCCTGCTTCAGCCTCTCCGGTGCTGGGATTGCAGGTGTAGGCCTCTGGGGCTTAGCTGACCATTAGTTCTTGAGTACTTTCTATGTGAACAACAAAGGCTCGACTGCTGCCGATCGCTTTACAAAGTCATTGCTAGTGTACTGGTTAGCAGGTACAGTTTAGTTAGTGCGAGGCTCCATTCCAAGATCCAGCCACTCTAGATCCATATTAAAATCTAGGCAAAGACAGCCACTGTACCACATTAGTGAGTATTTGTTTCTAATACATCCTTTAGTAACAGAAAAACAACACTTTTAGGGGATACGGTTATGGTATGAATGTGAAAAACATGGTACATTTGACCAGGCACTTCCTTAAAACAATCGAAATACACTTTTCTCCACTCCTCTGTGGTTTAAAATGCTTTCAAGGGTTGAAAGAATTTAGATAATTTGTTTTACAGAGAGATAAGGGTCTGACATTTAACACAACCCCAGGTGCATGTGGTTTCTTAAAAAATGTCAAAAAGATCACATGACTTTAGTGTGCCAAGTCAGAAAAACAAGGTCTTCTTGAGTATTTTAACTGAAATGAAGCGTAAACAAAAATTTCTTATACAAAAAGCCAGAAATTATTATAAAGTGATTATGTATTTCTATTTTTGTTAATGATAGAATTAATAACATCTTGTTACATGCTTTACTAAATTCTTATTTAAAATAATTCCATCTGGAACCTTAAGGTACTATTTTTCTACTTTGCAAGCTGAAGTACGGTTAGTGCTTTACTTGTTTGTCTCCATCTTGATGGAGAGCCCTGGCTGGCCTTGAACTTGGAGCAGTCCCCTTGCCACACTCTCTTAGGTGCTTGGATCACACACAGGCACTACCATGCCTGGCTAACTCATGCTTTAACATGTGCCTTTAACAGTGGTTCAGTATTATGGATTTATCTCAAATGCTAGTAAGAGGAACTCATCATAAATCATTTTCTCTGTTCATCTGCCTAAATAAATGCTGTTTATCCAGAGCGCCTGCCTCAAAAATCCCTTCCTACCTGATTGAAGGAATTCGGTGTAGTCGCTTGTTTTAGTAAAGAAACTCCGTGTTTCACTTTCTAAGCTTACTAATCATGTTTCTGAAACACTATTATTATTTAAAAAACTATACAGGCAGGAAATAAAGTGACCGCTAGTCCTCACATGGTGGGTAAGTATTCTGAAGGAGGTTTGTAAACAGGGGAATGGGGACACAGCCACCTTTTGAGGGCCTCAGCTCAAATGTCAAGGTGAGGAGGAGGAACACATCCCTGGTTCCTCATCCTACACCACAACAAGGCTGAAAGTCACATCCTGTGCAACTAAATGGCAGCTGTAGCTACAGAATTATTTCCTTGGCATAAATATTTATTATCGGTTAGTATATAACTCAGCAAAGTGTACTTTTACTGAGTGTTGTGAGTATATGGTAATTTATAAATTAAAATATATTGATTTCCCCTTTGTACAAAAATAGAAGTATAATAGTGGAAATTAGAAAGCACATACTAGTTTACTATAATCCTAATTACAGTCTGTTTTAATGTAAACATTTTGAGAATGTTATACGTGAGAATAGTGTCTTTGCATCATTTCTTCCCTGATCCTCTTCCCTCTCCTGCTCCTCCCATCCCCCTCCCTTGAAGTCATGATTGGTTCTGTAAGTATTCTTAGTTTTAATTCTTACTTTTGTTTCTAATGATGTTTGACTATATATACATCATTAGCTGGTACTGAACTCGATATGTAGATCCAGCTGGCCTTGAACTCAGAGATCTGCCTGCCTCTAACTCCAGAGTAGTGGAAAATAACGGCATGGATTGCCACCATGCCTGATGTTGTCGTTGTTGTGTGTATACAAAACATACTGTTGTGTTTGTACACAGCCTTCTGAGTTCATTTAGGATTGCCTATATGCTGATCACTTGAGATGCATAACTATCAGGGGTCTCCTCCCTGCAGAAAATGTAATTTTCCTCTTAGCAGCCATTGTCCGTCTTGTAACAATTCAGTTAGGGGTGGGATTTGATGGTGCCCATCATCCACATGGGCATGTGGAGTGGTTTGTTTATTATACAGGCTTAGACCACCATATTGTTTAGACTTCATGGGTGCAGTCTTGTCTAGAAGACAGTATCTTCCGTCAGGTGTCCTGATCTTCTGACTCTTACAGTCAGTCTTTCTACCTCCTCTTCTCTAATGTCTCCTTAGCCACAGTCTTAGTTGGGGTTACTGTTGCTGTGATGAAACACCACAACCAAACAAGCACTCGGGGAGGAAAGGTTTATTTGGTTTACACTTCCACACGTCATCATCCAAAGAAGTCAGGACAGGGACTTCAACAGGGTAGGGATGTAGAGGCAGGAGCGGATGCAGAGGCCATGGGGAGATGCTGCTTACTGGTTTGCTGCCTTTGGCTTTCTTAGCCTGCTTTCTTATAGAATCCTGTACCACCAGCCCAGGGATGGCACCGCCCAAAATGGGCTGGGACCTTCCGCTTAAGTTACTAATTAAGAAAATATCTTACAGGCTTACCCACACGCCCATCTTATGGAGGCATTTTCTCCACTGAGGCTCCGTTCTTTCTGAGGACTCTAGCTTGTGTCAGGTTGGCATAAAACTGTCCAGGATAGGCATAGTATAGAGCTTGTGCTGTGGATGTACCAACTGGGGCCTGGCACCCATGGCTCTTTAGTCTCTGCATTTGACCATCTGTGGATCTCTGAAGTAGCTTTCATCTGCTGCAAAAAGAGGCTTCTTTGATGAGGGTGAGAGCTTGTCTGGCTGGCACTGCTAACTAACCGCCTTCTAACTACTAAATCCCTGGCTGTTCTTTCCCTTCCAGTCTTACCAAGAACGACTTTTGGAGTTTCTGAAGTTTGGGTTTATGTCCTATAGGGAGTCCCTTGAGAGTTGAGAGTTGCATTTGAAGTTGCATTTGTTTTGTTTTGTTTTTTGAGGTGGGGGGTCTCACGCATCGTCTAGCCTGGCTAGGACAGTCCTGGTGTGATTCGCTTGCCTCAACTTCCTGAATGCTAGCTTATAGGCATGAGCCTGCCTGGCTAGGGATTTGCTGTTGAGTCCCAGGCCTGCTCCAGTCTACTCTAGAGAATATTGTTATTAAGTACAGAAAGGGGAGGTGCAGTGTTTGATTGAGTTCGATCACCTCATTAGGCCTAGGTTCATGGGTTGTTGTAGGCAGCCCGGGTGCTATTGATTAGATACTTTTTAACATTCAATGTAAAGTGTGCAGCCATCCTGAAGAGTTTGTATGGTCGAGGTGTAAACTAGACCATCCAACCTCCATAAGCCACCACCCTTGCTCATGCATGCTTTTATTTGGGGAAAATGGACAAAATAAACAGTAATTTGTTTTAGTGATACTCACTCCCTATTGATTGTAGCATGTTGAATTTTCTCCAAATAAATAATTAAATCTTACTGATTGTCCATTGTTAGGCTGAAACCTCTGTTCATCTCACGAATAAGCTGGCAAACTTCATCTGCCTTTCTTCCCCCAAACCCACCTGCACAGAACAATACATATCCCCACCCCATCTGCTGAGAAAACTCTAGGTTAGCATGTCATCCCTCATCGTCTCTGAGTTTCAGGCACCCTAGAGGGCCTGCCCAGGGCTCAGGTTTTGACCATGTATGGACATAATCCCAGCTCCTGGTTGACATGTCATCACTCCTTGCCTAAGGTCTATAAAACTCCCTTGCTTCAGTCTGGATGTGTGATTCGCCTGACCGCGAATGCACCCCAGAACTGCCTCCTAATAAATTGCTTTTATCTACTTCTAATCTGGTCCAATATGGTCCATATATCCGCATCACAGTTGGAGATAAAATTACCTATCACCTATGAATCAGCAAATTCAGATTTTATTTTCCTGGGAATTTAAATTTCTTAAACATTCATTTTTTTCATAGAAGCCAATTGCTTGAAATGGTCTGATTCTAGACAGTTTTCAAAGACTTGGTTTTATAATTAAAAATGGGTTAATGTTTTATACATTCATAACCTTGATTATTTTTCTAATGAATAGGTAGCTAGGCTAAGGTAAGGGGATTACAGATTATTTATTAGTAGATAACCAATGCGCTCTCTCTCTCTCTCTCTCTCTCTCTCTCTCTCTCTCTCTCTCTCTCTCTCTCTCTCTATTCTTCTATCTTATAAAGCCTTGGTTTGTAACCTAGACTAGCTTATCACTCACTATGTGGTCCAGCATAGCCTCTAATCTGTAATCTTTCTGTCTCAGCCTATGAGTGCTAAGATTATAGGCATGTACCACTTACTTGGTTATTATACTTATTTCTTAAAATAAAGCCCACATAAATCATAGTTTTTAGAAGATAGTAGGTAGCCCAGAGAGTTATCGAGTTAAGAAATTCTGTCCTTGCCAAGCATTGTGATACATGCACACCTCTAATCTTAGCGCTTGGGGTACAAATGTAGGAGGGTCAGGAGTTTGAGGCCAGCCTGACTATATTGCAAGATCCTGTGTCAGAAAAAGTGGGGTAGGATGGAAAGATAACTCTTTCTGAGCATCCAGTTTCTATTCCCAGCACCCACATGGTGGCTCACAACTCTCTTACCTCCAGGCCCAGGGAACCTGACACCTCATCTGGCCTTTATGGGTACCAGGCATGCGTGTGGTACACAGACATAGTACATATAGGCAAAAGACTTATACACATAAAATGAAAATAAATAATTTTTTTAAAAGGAAGGATGGAAGGAAACAAAGCACTGTCCCTAAATGTGACTGAGTTTAAAGAGTACTGTGTAAACTCTTGTTAGAGGCTAGCATCCTTACGTCTGACTGTTGCTGTGCTAGAACACTCGTCATGACCGAGGGAGGAAGGCTTTCTTTGTACTCAGAGTTTCAGAGGACTTAGTCCATCATGACATCAATGACATGGAGAAGCAGAACAATTCATGTCATGGCAAGCGAAGGACTAGAGAGAGATGGGGCTGGGGGGCTCAGGGTCCTTCCTGGGGCTAGGCCTACCTCCTCCAGTGTTCAGAATCTCCTGTAATAGAGCAGCGAGCTGAGACCAGCCTTCCACAGTGAGCATTTCACATTCAAACTGTACACATACGTGTATTCTCCCCTTTGCAGTGTCACTGCCAACTGGCTCTAGGCACCACATCTGACCAACAGCAGATCCCGTCCTCCTCTGATAGTATTTCATGTAAGAAATCATCAGATTGAGGATGGGGAGATGGCTCCTTTGGGAAAGTTCTTGTTACACAAGGGAAAGACCTAGATTCTTATCCCTAGCACCCACACAGAAAAGCTGAGGTAGAGGAGCACGCCTGTAATCCCGTCACAGAGGGGCAGAGACAGGAGGATCCATGGGACTTCCTGGCCAGCCACTCTAGCTAAATGGTTGAGCTCCATGATCAGTGAAAGACTGTGTCTTAGTCTTGGAAAATGCAGTAGAGAGTGATAGCAATAGACTCAGTCTTTTATGTAAGACTATACCAGCCTGGTGTGGGTGCAGGCCTTTAATCCCAGCACTATGGAGGTAGAGGCAAGTGGATCTTGTGAGTTGAAAGCCAGCCTGGTGTACATAGTGACCTCTAGGACAGCCAGAGCAACATAGAAACCCTAAAAGTGCCGTCCCCCATGATATGTGTGTGTGTGTGTGTGTGTGTGTGTGTGTGTGTGTGTGTGTGTGTGTGTGTGTGTGTGTGTCTTGCGCCTCTCTCTCTCTCTCTCTCTCTCTCTCTCTCTCTCTCTCTCTCTCTCTGTCTCTCTCTGTGTGTTTAAATTTACACATTGAGGTAGTTTAGATCAACAGAATAGCTCTGTTGGCTGTTCATGGAAAGCGAAGAACCCTGAATTTTTTTTTAAAACCTTTTATTTTATGGATCTTAATAGTATAGTATCTGGACTATCTGAAAACTGTTGTATTTTCTTAGCTGATCCAAATCAGTTGAGAAGATATCATGTTTCTGGTAAGTTGGGGCACACTTGTAATCCCAGTGGGAAAGTCAGGCAGGAAGTTTGCAAGGCCAGCCTGGGCTACATAGTAGATCCTTTCTCAAGCAAACAAAACGAAAACAACAAAGTAAAACATAGAAACACAAAATACAGTAGATCTTTTATGTTTTTATTTTGAAATTATTAGTTTGTGTTTCTGTCTCCTATTATTCTATGATATGAAAGGACCACTGATAAAGGAGAGAGTGAAAATAACACAGAGATTATTCATCTGTGGGGCATCTCTGTGTATGTAGCTCAGACTAGCCTAGAATTTAGGATTATCCTGCCTCAGCCTCCCTAGTATTTGGATTGCAGGCCTGTGCCACCTTACCAAGAATTTTATCCTCTTAACGTCATTCTTCTTCAAGGACATGAAAATGTAGGTTTATCATTTTCCCTTTCTTTTTTACAGGAATACCAGTGTATTCAGTAGCCTGGGGCCCTGATTCAGAAAAGGTTCTTTATACAGCAGGCAAACAGCTCATCATTAAGCCTCTTCAACCAAATGCTAAAATTTTACAGGTACATCTCGGGCCTCTGTAAGTAGTTCCCTGGCTTGTTGTCACTGCTCGGCTGGGTGGTGCTTGCAGTCCCTGCCTTCTGCTTCGTCTCCTTATGGTTGCAGAGCTCGGAGTTTGGCGGCTTAGCAGACTTTATTATAGATAAGGGAATTTCCTTTCTGTTTATGTTCTCCAGAAGGCTCGCTTTCCCAGTGTTTCAGCTAGAATGTTCTAGTTACTCAAGCAGGTGTTTCGAGTGCTTGGGTGTCATGTGATTCAGCACAGCTGAGCAGCCTCCACTTTACAGAGTCATCTCGTAAGTGGGTTTGAGATGAAACACAGCTAAATGAAACTCTAAGAGTGCTGATTTGTTCATGATCCTTATCATCTGTTCACACACTTGAGAAATCAAAGGGCTAGCTAGCATTGGCTTATTTCTTTCAGAGTGATGGAAGAGTCACTATTAGACTTAGAAGCAATTATGCGCATATAACTATGAATAATAGACGTAGAGAGCATTGGGCCTAAGGGCAGATGTTGAGCTGACATTGGCTTGTGTGCTCTTCAGAAAAGAGGAATAATTATTAGGAGCTAGATCTCAAAGAATAGATGGGGAAGTGATCCTAAACCCAGGGAGTAGAAAAAAATTGGTTATTCAAAACTGTGTGACAGAGGGGTAAACAGAACCACACAAAAGCAAAGAAACAGTAATGGCTATTAAGGAAGGTCAGGCCACATAAAGGGCAGACTTTAAGCCAGTATGTAAGATTTGGTTATTGGATTCTAGCAGAGTGTAGCCTGGCTTTTGTTTTGTCTTAGTTACTTTTCTATGGCTGTGATAATACACTATGACCAGGACAGCCTATAGTGTTTACTTCTCCAGTTGCCAGTGTGAACCGAGGTCTCCCAGGGCCTAAAAATGAGGTAGACTAAAGTCTCATGCAACAGCCAACTTTATTCAGAGTGTCAGAGTCTCAGAGTGTCAGAGTGTCTGAGGGCTAAGAAGAGTCACATGAGTAAAGTGTACAATCACAAGAATAAGCCACATGTGGCAAGAACATGTTTTTCACAGAGGCACATGAATAACAGCTGAAGTAAGCTCTCTCCTATCTGATACACCTGGCAGATCATGAACACACATTCCAAGACCAATTCTGTATCTTGAAAAAACCGAGGTCACAAGACTCTTGTTTTCTTGGAGTTTTCTCACAAGCACTTAGAATTTCACATGACTGCACTCCTGGACTGTGTTCTGACATTATAGGAAAGGGTTTATTTGCGGCCTGCAGTTTCAGAGGGTTAGAGTCCATGTCTATCATGGTGGGGAGCATGGCAACAGGCAGGCGGGCATGGCTCTGAAATAGTAGCTGGGAGCTCATGTCTTTATCTGCAAGTAGGAGGCAGAGAAAAAGAATGCTGCAAGTCTTTTGAAGCCTTAAAGCCTTCATTGACACCTCCTAATCCTTCCCAGACAGTTCTATCAATTAGAGCCCAAGTATTCAAACTTATGAGCCTATGGGGGCCATTCTCATTCCAACTGCCACATTCCACTCACTGGCCCCATAGGCCCATGGTCAAATCATAATGTATAATACATTTAGTCCAACTTTAAAAGTCACAGTATTTCACAGTCTCAACACAGTTTAAAAGTTCAAAGTACAAAGTCTCTTCTGAGACTCAAGGCAATCTTTTAAGTATAGCGCCTTATAAAATTAAAAAGCAAATTATACACTTCCAACATACAGTGACACAAAATAACATTACATTCCAAAAGTTGTCAGAGGACTCAGTCCTTTCGGCTTCACTTGCTGCAACACAATTGTCTCTCTCGGGCTGGCTCCAGCCCTTGTATGCAGCTGTCCTTGGCCCTGGCATCTTGAAAGTCTTGGAGTATCCAAGCAAACCAGGCTTCACTTTCACAGCTTCATGCAACAGCCTCTCAGGCCTCCATACAGTCCCTGACACATACCTGGCCTGAGCACCTCCCTTTAGCCGTAGGAGAAGATTCTACAACCCCTTTACCCACGTATCTTTCATAACTCTAAAGCCAGAACTGTGTGGACAATACTGCCAAGTTTGACTGCTCTCAGGTGCTGGGTCACCTCTGTGCTTACCTCTATGCGATGACAAAGTGTTTGACTCTCTTTGCCTTCTTGTCTCCTACACAATACCTACTCACTAAGATTGTTGTGAGGATGACTGGCTGGTGTGTAGTCAGCACGTGCTACAGAGTAGCTGTTACTGATGTTGTGTTATTATGAAGCTTCTTTCTTAGTCCTTTAATAAGCTAGAGATGTCAGAAAAGAAAAGATGTACAGGGAGAGGACTGGCTTGGAGCAATGGCTCAGCCATTAAGAGCACTGACTGCCCTTCCAGAGGACCCAGATTCAATTTCTACCACCCACATGGCTCACAACAGTTTCTAACTCCAGTTCCAGGATATTTAGAGCCCTCGTGTGGCCTCCACATTTACCAGGCATACATGTGGTGCCTAGACATACATGCAGGAAAACATTTATACACATAAAATACGAAAATGAAATAAAAGTTACATTTTAAAAAGATGTAAGGAATTTGGTGGTAAAGATTGACAGACTGCATCAGATATAAGACTGCTTTAAGAAGCATTAGTTTGGGGGCTGGAAATATGGCCCATCTGTTAAGCAAACTTACCGACTTTGCAGAGGACCCTGGTTCTGTTCCCAGCACCTACACTGCAGCTAGCAAATAACTGTAACCCTGGTTTCTGTGGATTTAATGCCCTTCTTTGGCCTCTGTTGGTACTACACACATGTAATCCACATACATACATGCAGGTACTTGAACACATAAATTAAAAAAAAAAAAACCCATCAGTTTCAGAAGTTGGATAGATGGAGATTTCAAGCAATAAAGAGATTAAGGAAACTTTGATGTTCTATATTCTGAATAGACTGTGCATGCTGTCTCTGTCTATCTGTCTATCATCTATCTGTCCATGCCTCTATAATCTTTATGTCTGTCTACTAATTATTTATATCAATTATTAAGAAATTAATAATTTAATTTTATAAGGGGTAGGTTTGCCCTATAAAGGCTACTTCTATAAAGGAATTTTCTCAACTGAGGTTGCCTCTTCTCAGGTGACACTAGCTTGTGTTAAGCTGACAAAACTAACCAATAAGTCTGCAATGAAATTAAAGAGCAAACACAGGAATGTGGAATCTTTTCACTTACACATTTGGTTTATATTCCTGTGAGTTAAGACATCAAAGTTTTGTGCATCACCATAAAATATACTTTAGGACTTCTCTGTAAGCCAGAATAGAAGAGAAAAGAAAAAAAAATGCCTATTATCAGATTTGCTGACATGAAACAAGGGCTAGAGTATAATTAGAAATTTAATGCAAATTAGCCATTCCTTTTGGGACTCTGAACTTGTAGCAATTTGCCCTCCGTGAGCAAAAGCACATGCGAATATGGACTGTCCTCAAAGAGGACGGCTTTACCCATGAGGGCAGTATGCAGTTTAGACCGTCAGTCTTGTTTCCTTTAAGATATTCTACACATGCAGAACCTGGCGTTTCATGAGGAAGTATGTTTATTCACATTAACTATACTGCATGCCTGCTGTATGCCAGCATGCTAGTATCAGATGTTAAATAGATTAGAGTGGGGCTTGGTGATGCATTCTAGTAGATCAGCATGTGAGGCCCTGGGTTCGATCACAGTATCACACTCAAAGAACAAGCAAGCCGTCAGGAATTGCCCTCAGTTTATTTTATAAGAAAGAGGAAAAAAATAGTCAATATTTCCTGCCATAAGGAACTTACTAAAAAAAATCCTGCCAAGAGTAGGGATGCATGCTTTTAACCCCAGCACTTAGGAGGCAGAGGCAAGTGGATCTCTGAGTTCATGGCCAGGCTGGTCTATAGAGTGAGTTCCAAGACAGCCAGAGCTACAGAGAGAAATCTGTTTCAAGCAAGCAAGCGAGCGAGCAAGCAAGCAGGCAAGCAAGCCAGCCAGCCAGCCAGCCAGCAAGCCAGCCAGCAAGCCAGCAAGCCAGCAAGCCAGCAAGCCAGCAAGCAAGCACCCCTGTAAAGAAATGCCTAGCTCCAATGCCTAGCAATTGGAAACACGAGTTGCATTGAATAGCAGTCTGCCCGTGCTTATGCTGTAGATTTTCAGTTTCTGTGTGGTATTTATATCCACATATGGATCTGTTTCCTATATGTCTCTGGATTATTTATGTTTAATAGTAAGGAAAGCATGCTTGCCTTATAGTTTTCAAGTTTGTAGGTAGCTTGTATATGTCTAATAATCCAGTTTGTGACCCAGACCCATGAAGGTAAAGATAATAAAGCTTGGGAGGTGTGTGTGTGTGTGTGTGTGTGTGTGTGTGTGTGTGTGTGTGTGTGAGTGAGAGAGAGAGAGAGAGAGAGAGAGAGAGAAGAGAGAGAGAGAAAGAGAGAGAAAGAGAGAGAAAGAGAGAGAAAGAGAGAGAGAATATATAGATGTTTATGCAGTAGAGGTTGAAACATAAGAAAATAGCTTTGCATGTAGCTAATTTTCTGTGTGAGACCCTAGGATCAGTTTGTAGCCCTCTCTCTTGCTCCTCTTGCCGCAATGAAGAAAAAAGAGGAAAGAGAATCTTCTAAGTAAGTATGAAGACTGTACCACTGAGAGGATCCGCAGAACAAAGGAGATTCAAAGTCAGCTGAAATTATATAACATTTATTCCAGTTAATTATATTAACACTAATCTTGAAACAATTTAGCAGCAAGCAGTTCCCAACTGTAGTTGAGGCAACGGAGAAAATTCATAGCATATGAACTGTAAAGTGGACACCGGGTTGCTTCCCATGATGTGAATGGGAAGGAACGACGCACTTGAGGAGTTGCCAGTGGCTGTGGAGGGAAGACAAGAATCCAAGAAGGAGTGATGGGGAAAGAAGGAGAAAGAAGGGTACCAGAAGGAGGTGACAGGCTGAGCATGACAGTGTCTGCAGGTGCCCTAGCTCCTTAGCAGGCTTGGCAGGGGTATCACTTGAGTTCAGTAGTTGAGCAACACAGTAAGACCCTCAACTCAAAAAAAAAAAAAAAAAAAAAAAGCCAAAAGGAAAAGAACCCAGAAAAAAATTTTTATAGAAAAAAAATTCCCTTCTAAAGTTTTAAGTAATGTTATTTTTCCTCCTTCATAGTGGAAAGCCCATGATGGCATCATTTTAAAAGTCGACTGGAACTCAGTTAATGATCTTATTTTATCCGCTGGTGAAGACTGTAAGTATAAGGTATGTGTCTTAGCTTCATTCCCTGCTGTGTGACAAAGTGCCCTGACAGAGCAGCTTTAAGAGAGAAGGCACCTGTTGTCGTATAGGTGCAGGCTGCAGTCCATCACTGCAGGGCCATCAGGGCAGGGGCTGGAAGCAGCTAGTCACAGCAGCAGGCAAGAGCAGAGGGCTGAGTGCGCCCGCCCAGGCCTTTATTCAGTGCCTTTTTCATTGCTTGGAGTTTAGGGCATCATGCTGCCACTAGGATGGGTCTTCCTGCTTCCTCTGCTGTAATCAAACAGAGCCTCACAGACGTCCCTGTGCCAACTTGATAGACCATCCCTCACTGAGACTCTCTTCTCGTATACTGTGTCAAGTTGGCAAACAAGACTGACCGTCATAGCATGTGGTGTTTGGATTTACTATCTATCGGCTTAAAAGAATGAAATTTAGGGGAATTGTTTGGCTTACAATAGTGTATAAAATTATCTTTTAGTCTTTTACCTGTAATAATTGAACAAATTGCTTTCCAACTTTAAGTGCTATTTTAAGTTCTCATAATAAAATTTTGATTTAATAAGCAGCAACATCTCAATTTAGCTCATGTTTGTGTGTGTTTCAATTTAAATCAGTTCATTTCTTTATTCACGCTTTTTTTTTTAAAAAATCAACCTCCGCACTTCCTAAACATTGTACTATTTCAGAATAAAATAATTTGTGGATGCTAAGACACTTCTCCCTTTCTGCAGGACTGGGTCCGTGGATATGCTAGGCAAAGGCTCTCCTTTTGAGGTCTGTCCTTAGGTCTGACAATGACATTTACTCTCACTGTAGTTGCAGGGACTTTAGTTGAAATCAATTATTAGAGAGAGTCAGTAGAAATCTCACTTGGCAGAAAGAAATGATAGAAAATACTAACCCTCTTCACATTTACTACTAATTTCAAAGTTCTTAAAATGGGCAGATTTAATGTTCTGAAATTCTTTCTTTCTAAGGCGTGAGCATTTCTAGGAATGTTGCTTTGTCCTCTTGTGTGAGGGTAAAGTCTGACTGCTAATTCTGTACAGCGATGATTTCTTAGTCTCCCATGATATCTTATTGGAGGACTTTTCTGTAGTAATGAGGTGATGATATAAACATTTACAATTTTGATTTTATAGGTTTGGGATAGTTATGGCCGTGTGCTGTACGGTTCCCAGCCTCATGAGCACCCTATCACCTCAGTGGCCTGGGCTCCAGATGGGGAGTTATTTGCCGTCGGATCGTTTCATACTTTACGCTTGTGTGATAAAACTGGGGTAAGTGTCAGTCACAGGCATGCTGCCTGCTGCACGTGCTGGTGTATCACGTACAGCACTCACTCAGCGAGCACTTTGAAATGTTCTCATTGATTCCTGATTTATGAGATGAGGCAGTTTGCAACTGAAGAGTGGACATATTCTTTATTATTTGTCTTTTTGGAAATATTTGTTTTGAGCATGAGCCTAAAGGATGGTTAAACAGTTTATTCCAGTTTTCTGCCCACTTAATATGAAGCACAGAGCTTTAAGTTATTTTTGGTATCAATATGTTTCATATAAAATTTTTGTAAGGAATTAATAGTAAACTGAAAAGTTAATTTTAGTGCCAGTATTTAAATTTAAACGTCAATTTTAGTATTAGTATTTAGAAAGCAGAGGCAGGGAGATCTCTGAGTTGAAGGCCAGTTAGTCGACATAGCAAGTTCTAGGATAGCCAGGAACAGTGAGGCCCTGTTTCGAAAAAATAAGCAAGCAAACCATTCTCTAAAAATCCCCAAAGGCTATGCATTTCTTTCTCAAGGATTCATGCTTAGGGAGCTGGGGCGTGGGTTGGTAGGTAAGAGTCTGCTGATATGCATGAGGGCCTCAGCTTTGCTTTTTCACACACCTCTAAAAGCCAAGCACGCTGCATACTACTGCTCAGTACTGGTGGTGGGTGGAGACATAAGGTTCCTTATGTCTTCTTAGGTATTTGGTTTAGCTGAATGGATAAATGCCAGGTTCAGGGAGATCCTGTCTCCTGTCTCAAAACATGCATGAAGAGAGATAGAGGAAGATACTTAATGTCAACTTCTGTCCTTCAAATACATACACATATGCATGTACACCTATATGTGCATGTGCACACACTCATACAGATATGCATATGTGACACAGCATGCATATACATACATATACACACAGACAGAGAAAGACAGACAGAGAGAGTGCACGAGCATGCACATGAGTATTAGTGTTTAGATACAAGTACATACTGTGTGTAGAGCAGAATTCTGTTCTGGCAAGTGACAAGCTCAGTAACATTTCCCCATTGTTCTTGAAGGATGAATTTCTTATTAAAGTGCTCCAAAACCTGAGCATTCTATGGCTGAAAGAGTCTGAGTTGTTATGTTAGCTTTCTGTCACTGTAACAGAATGCATGAGGAAATCAGCTTGTAGAATAAAAAATTTATTTTGACTCTTGGAGGTTCCAGTCCATGACCATTTGTTTCCATGCCTTTGGGCATGTGGGAAGCAACATTAGGCTGATGTGTGTGCAGAGCAAGTCAGGAAGTGAGGGAGGAAGAGCACAGGGAGGGTCCCATAGGGATGTACTGAGTGCCAAGTGCAAAAAGGCTTCCTCTGCATTGCCCTACCTTCTGTAGGTTCTATAACCTAAAGGCACTATCCAGAAGACTGTTTAAGCCGTTAACTGAGAGGTGTCTGGGGACACTGAAGGTCTGATCTTAGCAATGGATGCTTGGAGACAGTTCTTACATGGATAAGAGCAGTTAATTGTTAGAGTTAGCTCCTAATTGTTCTATGGCTTCCCTTCTTTGAGTGCAAAGCTGATTAGTTAAAATTTTAGAACTTTATAAATGGCCTATAACTTGTTTGATTACTTGTTTTCCATCATAAAACAGTTCATCCTTGCACCTGGCAGTAGACACTTTGATATCTGGTGACAAACATTCAGTCACCAGCTCCCCACAGCTCCTAAAGTGTCTGTGTGTCCGGTTGAGCGCCGGTTCCTCAGCCTGTCTTGCTAGTCACACCTTCACTTCTGTTTTCTTTCTCTTACTCATCTTTTCCCTCCCCCTTCCCTATTTCCAGCCCCTCCCTCTGTCCTTCCTCTTGGTAAGACAAGGTCTTGCTCTGCAGCCCAGGCGGTTTTGAGCGTGTCATCTTCCCCCGCCTCTCAAGCATGAGACTCCCGCTGTGTACCGACCGTGCGAGCTTCATTTTCACCCTTTCATGGGCTGTTCTCATTCCCATCTTCTGCTCAGGGAACTGTACTCCTTCTTTAAGGTCTGTCTCTTCACTCGCATTCTTTTTTATCATGTCATGTATTGAAATCTGTTTTTCTACTTCTCACTTTGTTTAGCACCTGTAACATCAGGATGTTAGATTATCTAACTGCTTACAAACTTTTTTTGTTTCAATTTGTTTTCAGATGTAAGGATCTTTACCTCAGGTGTCTATCAGTGATTATGTCTATAGAACATATACACTCATTTTTGTAATATATTATGCTTTTTTATTTTCTATTTTAGTTTTTTATATATTACTTTTGACTCTATAGTTTATAGGATCCCATAGCTCAAGTATTATCTATACTTAAGTACAGTAGATATTCAGTAATTAATTTATTAAGTTCATATTGTACATAGTCATTTTAATATGTCATTTGATCAAAAATTTAAAAATTGATTTATGCAAATAACCAAATTCCAAATTCATCTCATTTAATACCATATCCTTTTTAGACTTAATAATTCTGGAAAAGTAAACTGAAGTACATAGGAGGTTTGTAAAGCACTGTGAAGATATGCAGAAGGTTAATTCTCCCTGTGGGACATTGATTGGAAAACTGAGGCTTGGTGAATAAGTAGTTCTCCAAGGAGACAAGGTTCAGGCAAGAGGAACGTCTCGTGCCTCCAAGTGTGAAAGAGTACGGCAGGTTTTGTGTGGCCAGTAGACCTTGCATAGGATATTATCAGGGGTTGATACAGAAGAGCTATTCACCAAGCATGCCTGTTATGACTGTATAGAAGAGGATAGTTTAGACCTTGAAGATATGCTTTTCCGTGCAGTCCCTCAGGGACTGCTGCAGAGCGAGAAAGGCCAGGCTGAGATCAGAGTGTTTGCCTCCTGCAGCCAGAGACAGCTCCATAGTGACCTGGTTTACTGTGAGAGTCTTTTGAATAGCTAGAACAGTGAAATTGGAAAGACAGCATGATGTGTTAGCCTGTAAAGTATCATGGAAGGCAGGTAGTAACACATTAGAACAATAAGTGATGTGGGGAAAGGTATGCCAAGCAAAATCACGGAGTTATAGTCTACCAGACAAAGCTTAGCATGGGGCAGCAATGTGGACTTTACTTTGGGGACAATGGTGAGTTACTGATTCTTAGTAGTGACCTTTAAGAGATAGGACATTTTAAAAGAGTGTACTCTGAGGTCAGTGTGGGACAGATTAGAAACAAGATAGAACAGAAGCAGAGTGCCTAGGCTGTTGGTCTGAATAATGGGGTAGCAAGTTGATCTGTAAAGGGATTGGTTCAGGAGAGAGATCTTTGCTATTTATTTGGGGAGAGGCATGAATTTCTTGAAGATAACCCCCTAATATGACATAAATTGAATATGACATAATATATGAATTATTCTTACTTTGTGTTATTTTGATAGATACTTTGTTTGAACATTACAATAATCAAGTTTCCTAAATTTAGCTTGCATAAGTGTTACTTGGGTATTGCTAAAAGGTATGTTCTTGGACTCTGTATTTGAAATTTTATTTTTTCTTTTACATTTATTTATATTTATTTATGATTTTTTTGAGACAGGGTTTCTTTTGTGTAGCATTAGTTGTTCTGGAACTAGCTTTGTAGACCAGGTTGGCATTTAATTCACAGAAATATACTTGCCTCTGCCTGCTGAGTTCTGGAATTAAAGGTGTGGACCACCACCTCCTGATTATAAAATTTTTAAAAGGACTTTTAAAATGATTTATTTTTATTTCATGTGCATTAGTGTTTTGTCTACATGTATGTCTGTGTGAGAGTGCTAGATGTCCTGGACCTACAGACAGTTGTGAGGTGCCATGTAGGTACTTGAATTGTACCCAGTCCTCTGGAAGAGTAACCAGCACTCTTGCTCAAACCATCTCTCTAGCCCCTTAAGAAATGTTTTCAAGTAGCCTACTGAGCCCAGTTTATACTCAGGGTCTGGGGGGTGGTTATCCTCTGCAGCATGGTCAACCTCTGGGTGCTCCATCCACAAAGAAAGCAGCCCCTCTCTCTCTCCCCAGAAGCTTCGGTCGGTGTAAATGGCTCTTTAGCTAAGAGTTGGAGTCCATGAGCCGTCCTTTGTGCAGGCTGGAATGTTGGTCTGCTTGCTTTGTGCAGACCTTATGTAGATAACCAGTTGCCTCGTGCCCATGAGTGTGGTTGTCCAGGAATGTCTAGAAGACACTGTTACACTCCAGTCTTCCCCAACGTCTGGCTCTTACCATCTTTTTGTCCCCTATTGCACAATGGTCCTGAGCCTTTGGGGAAAGGAGTGTCACATAGATGCTCCATTTGTGGTTGAGCACACCACAGACACTTTCCCCACATTAACCAGTTGAGTTTCAGCATTAACTGCACCAAGACACTTCTCACATGAGGTCTTACAGCTGCGCCAATAAATCAGTGGGTCTAAAGATATGAATGTAGGGGGCAGTTTGATGTCTGTTTAGCAAAATAGTAATAGGCTCCCTGCTAGGCCCTGTGAGCACAGAGCTGTGGCCTCTTCGGAGCCCTATTTGTAATGTGCTGAAGTGAAATCTTACTCTAGACAGTCACTTCTTAGGCTTAGACTCTTCTTCTGGTCATTTCTGTGTTTGCATTGCTCCTTAGTCTAATACCCAGTTGTCAAAATCCCCTTTCCCTGCTCCCACCTCTTCAAAATCTAATTTCCTGTTAGAAGGAGGCTGGGAGCTGCTGTTTTGTGGCTCTTAGTGCAAGCCATAGGCAACTGACAGGGCCCAGGACAGTTTTCACAGTGCTGATTGGGGAACTGGAGAATACTTGCTGTGTGATACCCCCCCCAAACCCCCGGAAATGCAAAACAAACATGTATTCTCCCTAGATGGCACTGTAAACAGACCAAGGAAAGGATTGCCCAGGTCTGCCTTGATAAGCCAGCGTGTTTCCTGAAGTTACTTACAGGAGTGTGGTATGGGTGGCCCTCTGCTAGCCTGTCTTTTGGTCAGGGTGGTCTTTGGTCCATGCATTTTTTTCCTCCCTTCCCTTTCCCTTGTCCCTGGGCAGTTTTCATGGTCCTGGGACTTTGTGCATGCTTGATAAGCACTCTGCCAACTGAACTCCATCCCCTGCCTCTGACGGGCAGCTTATACATTCCTCAGCTCAGTAGCTCTGCCTAGAGGCGTTTCCTGTGCAGTTACAATGATGTTTGTATAACACATCTCAGGTCTTATTTAGTAGTATTAAGGCAAAATGAGGAGTAAGTGTCTGCAAGTAGGAAGCTGATTGGCACTTGTTCTGTTTTCCTAAATGCATTGCCTGTAGGTCTTTAAGAATGTGAAAGGAAGATTGTGCTTCCTTAGTCAAAAGGACACCCTGATAAGCCTTCCTGCCTGCCTGCCTGCCTGCCTGCCTGCCTGCCCTCCCTCCCTCCCTCCCTCGCCCCCTCCCTCCCCCTCCCTCTCTCCCTCCTCAAAAGGCTACCAGCAGCAATTGAGTGAGGGGTGGCAGATGAAGCAGGGAGTAGACTGATCCCAAGCAAACCTAGGAGAGTAGAGAGAGGAAGATAAGGAACAGGGGCTTTCATGGGCTTTCATGTCTACTAGGAATCTTGTCTACCATACAAGGCAGGGTCAGACACACATGAGAAGACCAGGGAAGACGTTCAGCATCTGTGGCTGGTGGCTTATGGGTGATTCACACACTGGGTAGGCCAAATCAGAATTTCTGATGGTGTGGCTTGATGCTACAAGAGTGCTCCAGGCATAGCCAAATGGCCAGAGGTTAGAAGGTAGCATTTTTCTCTCTGTTTGGCTATGTCAGGGCATTGGCTGACTGTTGAATAACACAGTGAAGACTTCAGTTACCACACAGGAGAGTATTAGTCTATGGCTAACAGTTTGGAAAAGTCTCTAAATGGACAGATGACTGCTGTTCCCACTGGACAACTACTCAGACAGAGCGAGGAGTCTGGTTTCCAGAGCTACTCACAGGGTGGTATTTCAAATAACCAGTTTTAAAAAGAAAAGAAAAAGACATAAGGCACATTGAAAAGCAGAATTCAATGGTCCATTCTTAGGGGAAAAAGGTGACAAAAACCATTTCCAATATAGCCAACCCTGAACCTGTCAGACAAAGAGCATGTGCTCAAAATATTTAAAGACATGTCAATAAATCAACAGAAAACATTTGAGACAGTGAGACAGGGTCCATTGTGTAGCTCTTGTTGACCAGGCTGGCCTCAAACTCAGATCTG
This sequence comes from Rattus rattus, assembly GCF_011064425.1. Lineage (NCBI taxonomy): Eukaryota > Metazoa > Chordata > Mammalia > Rodentia > Muridae > Rattus > Rattus rattus. The sequence continues at coordinate 86,347,958 of NC_046156.1, forward strand.
CCTACCTCTGCTCTCCATGTGCTTGGATTAAAGGCATGCACCACAACACCCAACCAAAGAAATTATTTTAAAAGGATCCAATTAGAATTCTGAAATTAAAAATCTGAGCAAGGGCTTAAAGAAGTATAAATACTCCAAAATACTATCTTTTCAGTGACAAGTTTATGCATCTGAAATCAACAGAGCAATACACTTTTCACTGCCCAGAAAATGTGGAAGCACATGGATAGAAGCATTGGCCACTGTAGGTTTTCTCAAGTATAATTTGACACTTTTGACACAGCTGTAATGCATTCAAGAGAGTATAAAATGTTCCCTGAGATGGCTAAGCAGGTAGTGGGCCTTGTTGCCCATCCTGACGACTTGACTGATCTCCGAGACCCACATGGCAGAAGGAGAGAACCAACTAAATTGTCCTCTCACCTCCACATGAGTACCGTGTGCACACCAACATAAATAAATACAATAAGAGAACAGAAAGTTAAGCTTGGAAAGAGAGAGCATCGCTTGTATATGTTTATGTGTGTATCTGTGTGTATGAATGCCACATGTGTGGAGGCCTGCAGAGGCCAGAATACAATATTGGATTCCCTGGAGCAGGAAAGTTACAGACAGTTGCGAATCCAAGTGTTCTTAACCACTGAGGTATTTCTTCAGTTTGAAGTAGCATTATTTTAAGGTAAATTATTAAGAAATGTGCCAGGAAAATGAACATTACTGGGTTATCAGTAAAATAAATCATGGAATAAGCGAATTGCTTGTGGAATAAACTTTAGATTTTTTGGTTCTGTATTTTTCTAGGTTCTATAATAAAACTTTCTTTTTATCTTTGATATCTAAAAATGTGATTCAAATTAACATAGGAATTTTAAGTAAACACTCAGAATTGTTAATGAATTACACAAGTTATTAGACAAAATAGGATTTAAGGAGAAAAAGCTCAAGATACAAGGTACTTTTGGCTAAAATAACTAGCAATGTAACGTTTATGTTTCAGTAGGGGGCGCTATTGGTTGCACAGAAGATAAGTTGTAATTCTCATTTTCTCTGAACATTCAGACTTTCTTCTATTCATTCACTCATCCATTCAATCAAATTAAATTTAATACTCATTACCTGCAGGAACTTTCTTTGAGCCTTGTGTAAGTTTTCATTGTTCATGATGTATATAACGGCCATTTGTCTCATGTTAAGAGGGACTATCTAAGACGATTCCTAAGCCCCAGTCTTCTATGGAGTAAGAACTGCTTCTGTCCCTTCTTTTAATCCAGATGTTGTGTATGTAATTTTATGACTTGAAAAAATTTAAATTAGGCCAAACAAAGATTATGCTTTTGAGCATCCTTGCAGTATAATATATGTATGTGTATAGGAGTTGTGTAGAAAAGATACAGTTGTTGAGACTTAAGTCATTGTCTTACATTTAAATATGTATTTCTCTGTTGGGAAATGACTTGCATAAACAACTTCAGAGAATGCAAGAAAATAAGTCTTGTCTTTTTGTTCCGTACCATAACATCTAACACTTTTTATTCTGAGTGTATGGGTGTTTTGCTTACGTGTATGTCTGTGCCCTTGGAGACCACAGTAGCACAATGGATCCTGTGCAGCTGGATTTACAGAGCATTGTGGGCTGTTATGTGGGTGCTGGGAATCACACTTGGGTCCTCTGGAGGAGCAGCCAGTGCCGTTTACCACTGAGCCATCTCCCTAGCCCCTGAAGTTAACACTTTATAGAGGCATCCTCAGCTGCTTTTAAAAAATATTGTACTGTTCAGTGGCTGCTTATTTTAATGAAATTTAAAGCTCTTATTACATTTTTGCTTTGGTGTATTTCTAGAGTTCTGGGGTCAAAACTCCTGAGGTGTGCTACAAAGTAAAGGCTCCCTCTGGGCCTTTATATTCCTCATGTACAAAACAAGGGCTCGGGGCTCCATGATCATCTCTTCTGTTAACTCTGCCATCCTGTGCCATCTCGCCCTGTCACTGGACATGCCACTTACTTCTTACGAGTACTAATTGCTTGTTTCATTGCCTTTTACTACAAGAAGTAAAACTGCTCAGGGCACAACAAACACGGGGGTGGGGTGGGGATCTCAAGCTGTGCTGGAGCAATGACTGGCCTGTGACTTTAGATTTCCACCATGTATTGAGGTGTATGCAAGTAGAAGCCATTAAACAAAGAGATATAAAGATCCAGAGGGATCTTTTAGAGACCCAGGGAAATTTTAAGAAGGCCTTAGGAACCAAGAAGTAGATTGCTAAGAAAACTAAAAGCATTTTCTTTGTGTTTTTTGTTTTTGCTTCAGTGTGCATATCCAAGGTCGTCATCTTTTTTTTTTTTTTTTCTTTTTTTGGTCTGTCTTTCCCAGCTAAGTGACTTATGCCTTGCTTCCCCAATGCCATGCTGGAAAGTGACTTAAAGTGAACACCTGTTACATTGAAGAGTGTAGACTACATCCATGTCCCAATTTTGCATGTTGGTACCAGGGGAGAGACGAGTAACCTTGTGTAGGTTAGGGGTACAAGCCTGGTCTAATCATGTTTTTAGGCATGTGGGGGAGATGATATGAACACAGCTACAGGACTCAAGTACCGTGGCCACGCGAGCTGCTGGTGAGGACAAAGTCTTAGTAATGGGGAAGGAGGCAGAGGCAGTCATTTTTATCTCAGACCATTTCAGATTTACCAGAAGTTTTTAGTTTAATCCTCTGAGAAATTTCCTACTTATGTTAGTGAATTTCTGACTTTATAATGAAAGACAAAGAGGAATTTATAGTTACATTTTCATGTTTGATATAGAACCTACTTTGTAAGAAACCATAAAATATAAACCACAAAGCAAAAGGATTCTTTTCTGCTATCTAGGATTGAGAGGCTCAGAAAGTTATTCAAAATTAGATTTCTATTACAGAATTTAGTTTCATTATTTTTAAAACTAACACTTAGAGCCTAGAGCTGTTCTTCCAGAGGACAGCACCCATATGGTGGCTCACAGCCATCTGCAGCTCTAGGTCCAGGGGATCTGATGCCCTCTTCTGGCTTTTGCCAGGACGCTTAGTGCACTGAGCATGCACTTTGTGTACGGATGTATTTGCAGGCAGAGCACCCATCACATACAATATATTTTTAAATATATAAAGAAACAAAAATTAACACAGAATGTAGAGGGTGTTGTAGAAATGATCAGTTTTAGAGGATTAATTTATAGACAGATTTTATTGTTTCATTTCCAAAGAGTTTTATTAGTAAAGCATCTTGATTAGTTTATTGGTGACCCAGTCAGTAATTTTGGTGGCATTTTTGAGGTGGCTAATTTATTTTATGTGTTATTTTAGACCTGAGTCTTGACATGTAGCTCAGACAGGCCTTGAATGAGAGATTCTGTATGTGCTGTCAGAGTAGGCTGATGGGAAAATATCTAATATCTGGGTTTTGTTGTTCTTGGAATTTGTTAAAAATTATTTTGTAGGTCACCTTTAGTTAAACATGTCATTTAGCTTTGGAAAGGACTTCCTACAGCCATAAGCTTGTTCATTCATACATGTATTCATTCAGTAGTACTCATGCCTGGGCCTTTGGCTGTTTGGAGAAAACCATCACTTTCCCTTTCAAGAGTACTGAGAGTATGAAGTTGTAGCATGGACAAAGGTTACTGCAAGTTTCAGTCTAGCCTAGGTTCAATTGTAAGACTTGTCTTACAATACATAGTAGCAATAATGATGAGGATGATGAGGCTGCTGCTGCTGCTGCTGCTGCTAATAATAATAACAACAACAACAACAACAACAACAACAACAACAACAATAATAATAATAATAATAATAATAATAATAAAGTGCAGTCAGGTGTATGTAATCCCAGGTATAGGCAGGAGAATTGAAAAATTGAGACTTGCAGGCCAGCTTAGTCTGTGTTGTACAACAAAACTCTGTTTGCAAATATCACCCTCTTGGGACAAGGATTCCATTGATAAAGTACTTGCCACTGTGCCATTGTGAGGACTGTTTTCTGGGTCCCCAGAAGCCAGGTCAATGCCAGGTGGTTGTGGTCAGTGCCTGCCTGAAATTCCAGCACTTGGAAGGTAGAGGTAGGGTGACCCCAGAGCAAGCTGTCTGCCTGGATGAGCCTCTGTAGGCGAGCTCCGGGTTCACTTGAGAGATCTTGCTCTAATGGATAAAGAAGAAAGCAATCAAGTAAGGCTCCTGCTCCCCTCAAACCTCTATATAAGCACATGCACACATATGCAGCTGCACTGGCGCTCATACCCATGCCCCACAGACATTGAACACACAAACATGCACACCACACAGATGCACATACATAAATAAAAGCAAAAAAAAAAATGAAAAGCCAATTTCCCTTCTTCGACACATGTAAACAGATGATTGACCCATTGTTCACTGTTGTTACAGAAGAGAGGAAAATAGAATAATGGTAATTTTTTAAGATATATGTATATCTTTTATTACATGTTCACATTTATTTAGTACTTACCATGCGTGTTTAGTAGGGAGCTGCTTACCATGACCCTTGGGTGGAGATCAGGGACAGCTCTCTGAATTGGGTTTCTCTTTCCATCGTGCAGGCCCTGGGTCCTGGACTCCGATGGGCGGTCAGGCTCGGGGCAAGGCTTCGCCTGCTGGGCGGTCTTGCTGGCTCTGCTTACTTTTCACGGGACTAAGCTGCCTGAAGTGCATTTCCTCTGTGATTGAATAACTCAAAAATAAACAGTCTTGGGCCGGCGTGTCCTTCCAGGCCTGATGACTTGGATTTTATTCTTTGAGTAAAATATTTTCCAATAAACTATTTTCAGCATTATTCCCTAAAAGTAATCATTTGCGTTAAAGCGGTGTGGTTTTGGCAGTTTTGGGGCTGTTTCATATACTGTTTTTCTGTGTTCCTGATGTATAATTTAAAAAATTCTATCTGTATCTTTCATATAATTCTATCAAGAAAACACCTTCAGTAATTTCAGATAGAAATACATTTTTCCTCTGCCCTAACAATGGCAGTGATCGATTGGTTCCCTGCAGAGAAGGGCACTGTCTCACAAGCATGAATGACTTAGGAATGATATCGTGTCTGAAATCAACTTTAGGAGTTTTGTGTGTCTGTGGACTTGAATGAAGAAGTTCCTTTAAGGCAGTGGTTCTTAATTTTCCTAATGCTAGGACCCTTTAATACAGTTCCATATGTTGTGGTGACCCATCACCCCCAACCATAAAATCATTTTCGTTGGTACTTTATAACGGTGATTTTGCTACTGTTATGCATTCATTTGACCCCTCCCACAAAGGGTTACAACCCACAGATTGAGAACCACTACTTTAAGGAGTCAATACCGTCCTTAATGAAGTTAGTGTGTTCCAGGAGAGACACATATTTTTGCCATTGCTTCACTGCAAAACATTTAAATTCCAAGAAGTAAAGCTATAAATAATCATGAAATACATTCTTTTAAAAATCACCTTAATATTTTAATATGTTTAAAAATTCTCACTTTTGGGGGGCAATAAATCAATTTTTCACTCTCTTCTTTTTCCATCTAGTGGTCATATGCTTTAGAGAAACCCAACACTGGCAGCATATTTAATATCGCCTGGTCTATTGATGGCACTCAGATTGCTGGAGCCTGTGGAAATGGGCATGTTGTCTTTGCACATGTGGTGGAGCAGCGCTGGGAGTGGAAAAATTTTCAAGTAACGCTAACGAAGAGAAGAACCATGCAGGTATGATCATGTCCCAGAGTCCAGTAAGTCTGCTTCTTTAAACTATACAGATGTATCCTTATTGGTCACTCTTACCCATGTATGGACATCCAGTCACCGATGAAAGTACCTTGACTATAGGCATGACATAAGACCCCTTATGAAAGCCCTGAGTGTATGTAGTTACTGTGCTTAACATAGCACATGCTAGTGACATTTGAAGCTTTTAGGGAGTGTGAGGCACTTGAGGAAGGACAGTTGAAGAAGTCAGATGAATAGAAGTGTCAGGTTTCACACCAGAAGCTACTCCAAGGCACTATTTCTTTATGGGTGAATACAATTAACCTTTTTATTTTTTTTTCAATTGCCTTTTAAGGATTAGGTAAGGCAAGTTAAGATGGGAAAGATTTAGGAAGTTGTTCTTGGGATTTAAGAAGTAAGGGAGAAGAACTTTTTTCATATTTGGGTTTCTGACTGAGGCCTTTATGACAAAGGGCAGATTTATGACACTTGTCCACATTACTGAGTGCAAGTTTTACATGTCATTATAGGTTTGAGGAAGAGTAGACAGCTGTGGAGAGAGGGCTAGGGCAAGGTGATCTGCTCCAGTGAGCGTGGACTGGAGAGTCCGCAGGCCCAGACCCTGCTCCACAATCCTCTGCTTTCAGAGATAGGATGTCACTAAGTACATCTGTGAAGACACTGCATGAAGGGCCTTTGAGCTGTCTCAGAGAAATGTCAGACACTTGCTAAGGCTTACAACCTGCTCAGGGCAAGTTAGTAATAAAGGCAGAGTGACCTTCTGACCCTGTGTCTTCCTGTTCCTTTGCCTGGGGATATGTAAATGCCAGCTGCCATATTTGGGGATATTGTGTAGTTTTGAGGTGGAATATTTTGTAGTTTAATACACAGAAATAGGGTATGTCAGTGGGAGAAGGGAGGGGATGTTTCTAGGTCAGAGAACATCCACGGGTCAGTTGTAAGCATCTAAGGACTGGTGGGTACTGTGCTCTCTGTTTTGTTTTTTCAGTTAGGCCGGCACTAGCTTAGTACCTTGCATAGAGTAAGTGTCCAACAGACTTATCGAAACTCAGCCGAAGAGCATGTTAGCTGCTGTGCAGACTGTTGCCCCCGAAGATCATCTGCCAAAGGAGGAGGAGCTCTACTTTCTCCTCACCCTCTCATCTGTATCAGTGCTTCTGTCTTATGTATTCATAGCCATGGGGCTTTAATTCCTGTAAAAGGTTAGAAGCGTACGTAAGTGTAACCTACTCAAGAACTTCGCTAGCTCAAGTACCAAGATTTTAAAATGCTGATGATGTGATCCCCAGACTAAAAGTATTAGATTCAGTAGAATTTTTCTTTGCTTTATTTGCTTATTTTGAGTATTATACTTGGAAAATGTCTTTTTTTTTTTTTAAGAAGAGCAGAGCATAGTGTGTAGAATCTCCATATCCTTACCATCCAGCCACAGCAGTCATCAGCTGGAGGCTCACCCGCCCCGTCCACAGCCTTACTTGCTTCCAACTTACCCTGAGTGTCAGGCATCACTACAGCTTACTGCATCAGTAAGACGTTCTACATACTTAAACATAGGGCAGCTCTGTTTTTAATGTAACCATAATATCATTTTCATAAACGAACAATAATAACTTTAATTTTATAAGCTTTCTACAAAATGCTCATCTACATGTTATAAATTTCATATCTACATGATGTCTCCTACATGTTATAAATTTCAAGTTTATTTAAGTCAAGATTCAAACAACTGCATTCAAGTGATTGCAATGGGTTTAAATTGCTCTTGGTCTGTAATTTCTCTCCTTCCTTCCTTCCTTCCTTCCTTCCTTCCTTCCTTCCTTCCTTCCTTCCTTCCTTCCTGGCTCTGTTTCTTCTTACCTTTGTTTTAGGAAGCCATATAGTTGAAGAGTTTTTCACACTGTGGACTTCTCAGGTTGTGATCTGTGGAGTGTTATTTTTGTTTTGTTTTCTGATGCTAGTGATTGGATCTAGGGTAATGTGCTAGGTCAGCCGCTCTCCTGAGCGAAAGCCCATTCCATCCGTGGGAGGGATTGACATATCCCTTTGGTCTTGGAACTCCTGAAAACTGAAAGTTGTATCTAAACAATAGCATAAAATATATATTTCTTGTTTAACTTGGAACCAAAACATGACACTGTCTCCAGAACAAAGAATCACATTGAGAGTTCTAATCTGCTGATTTGGGACAAAACTATTTTATTCATATGTGCAGGAGTTTAGTTTTATCAAAATAACTCCAGTGTTATATTCTAGAGAACTCTCCTGAGAACATAGTCATGCTTCTAAATAGAGTGTTAGTTTGGAAATAAGAAAGGCTCATCTCAGTGACTAGGTACATTTCACGTGACACTACATATGGAATCTTTTAAAAGGTATATTGAATTCAAGGTATCCTTAGAAGCAGAGTTAATAAATTAAATAGAACTAGAAAGCGTTTTAATTTATAAAGAGTTACACTCTCTGTGATTATAAAGCAGTGTGTTTGTTGAGTTGGACCTATTCAGTATTCTTTCTTAGTACTATCCCTTCTTTATCCATTGGATACTTATGAGTTAGAGGACTGCTTTCCAGGTGCTATGCTAAGTAATGAGGAGCACAGCACCAAATGAAACATTTGTTTTCTGTTCTATTGTCCCTCCTAGGTTAGTGTTTTAAAACTACTCTGTACATTAATACAAATTGATTTAGGTTAATTTAGTTGGGAAGAGCCACTTACTGTGGGTGGCACCATTTCCCTGGAGTAAGACAGGGAAGTGAACGGAGCTCAGGATCTCTCCATCACTCTCTGCCTCTCCTTCTGGGTATGGTGTAACCAGTTGCTTCAAGCTGCTATTTATTGCCTTTGCTTCCCAGCCAGGGGGACTGTTCTCTTGAGTTGGGAGCTCAAATAAACCCCTCTGCCTTAGAGTCACTCTGGTCAGACCATTGCACCACAGCAAGGGAGCTGTATATTTGTCAGTTTGGCACCCCAGTGTGCCTTTTTATGAAGTACCTTTCAGACGTGTTGGAGGATTCTCTTATGGGGGACTGTAGTTCTTAGCAACTTACCTTCTTTTGTTGGACGTGACAGGGTTTCCATAAAGAGTGAGTAATCACAACTTTTACTTGTAAGGTTTGCAGTTTTATAGCTGCTTTAGATGTGCAGTAGAACTGTGGTTGACTGTGTTTACGTAGTAAAAAGCTGTAGACAGCGTTGGGTTGTTGCTGTTAATGTAGACCTTGACCTGGCAGCTGCTATTAGCCAGTGTCTGTCTTCTCAATGTCAGCTTTCCTGGGACGCAGTAGAGGTTAGGATGAGAAGACTTCTTCATCTATCTCTTGTACAGCGGGCTGCATTCCAACAGATAATTTGTTCCAAAAGAGAAAGCTGATATCTTGGTCTGGAAGGGCCTAGGGTGGCGGGTGTGGGAGACGAGGCAGACCTTGGGCAGCGGGCCTGCGTTTCTTTGCTGCTATCCACATTTTGGCACGGAGTACAGATTGATGTTCGTTAGCTGCCGACATTCAGGATGTGCGTCTGATCCTCTCCCTTCTGTTTCTTGTGAATAATGAGGATTAGAGGAGATTGTGACAATGAAATGACAGTGAATGGTCGCTACTGCTGCCGGCAGAGTCAAGTGGAGGGCTAAGTGAATGTTGAGGAAATTTTATTTATATCAAACGGAAACATCTAAATATTATGAGGAAATATAAGTTAATAGAAGTATTAAGGAGGAATCCTGGAGAAGACTAGAACTGAACAGAGTAATGGACACATTTTAAAATCTATTATAAGCCATTGTTGTGTGAGATTCCTTTTCCTTTTTATTTTTGTTGTTTTGAGAAAGAGTCTCACTATGTAGTTCTGGAACTTCTTCTGTAGACCAGGCTGGCCTTGAGCTCAAAGCAATCTGTTGCCTCTGCCTCCCAAGTGCTGGGATTAAAGACCTGTGCCCCATGCCTGGCTGAGATTCAACAATGTTGAAGTCTTAAGATTTTGGTATCTTTAGTTTTGCTGTTATGACTGGGATATTTCATTAACAGATGGGTTCTATTATTGACAAAAAATGGATACTCTTTCTTAGCAAACTATAGGAAATATGGATTTTAAGAAGCTTATGATAATTTGAGTAATAGCAGGACTTTTAGAAATATGGAATATTTTTATTTTAATATTTTCTTAATATATTTATGTTTTCTTAAGGGATTATTAGCCATCAGCTTATTTCACAGCATCTCATGTTGTCCTAAGGAAACTAATACCGTTCCTTAAATTCTTTTTTAAAAAAAATCACTCTAGGTCTGGAGAAATGGCTCAGCGGTTAAGAGCATTCATTGACTGCTCTATCAGAGGATCCAGGTTCAATTCCCAGCACCCACATGGCAGCTCACAACTGTCTATAACTCTAATTCCATGGGATCTTACACTCGCACACAAATAAATATGCAAGCAAAACACAGATGCATATAAAATAAGAATAAATAAGTTTTCAAATCATTCTACTGAAGACTGTCCTTTCAGGAATCATTTCCTAAAACCATTCTCCTAGCCTGGAAGTGTTTCTAAGAGAAGAGAGACTTCTGGGTCTTTAGGAAGGTTTCTGGGGACTAAGACTTCTAGTGACAATGGTGTCACACATACACTCAAACATTCTCTACATTCCTTCTTAAAATATGCTGCTTCTTTGACAATTTCATAAAAACATGCAGTGTATTTTAGTTATCTCTGCTGTGACTGTCCCCTCCCACCCCCACTGTTGAGTATATGAGATATAGCCTCTTCCAGAGACCATTGCTTCTTCCACAGCTCCCTCGTGCCAGTCAGACTTCATGTGCTGTGATAAATACCTGAGGCGATTTTAAATGAGAACAGTTGTATTTGTGGTAGTTCTTAGACTGCTTGCCTCACAGTGCTGGGTTTTATCTCTAGGACCATATAAACCAGGTGTGGTGGCCCAGGCCTGAGCCCTGGCACGCTTGAGTTGGACACAGGAGAGTTAACAGTTTGAGGTAATCTTTCGCTACTTAGAGTTCAGCTGGAGATAACATGAGACCCTGTCTCAAAAAAAGTATTTCTGAGTATTGATATTTATAAAATAGTTTGTAGGATGATGCCATGCATTCCCTGCTGTGTCCTTTCAAAAGGCACGTGTGTCTGCTTGTCTCTATGAGTGTTAAGATTCTTCATTATGTCCAGGTACAGTAAGCCTGATCCATCTGTCCTAAGGGATCCTGCTGGGTGTCTTACCTAAGTGTATTTAGAAGCCATTGACCACAGTCGTTTACAACCAGCTCTCTGTAAAGGCTGCAACATGCTTATACTGTAATTCCAGCATTTCCCATGTTTATCAGCTGGAGTTTTTCTGGAAAGGATTTAGTCTTATCAACTATCTGGTTCCTCAGAAATGAGACAAATGCTGGATTATTTTCCTTTATTTACAAATTTTTGATTGTTGATGTTTTCATTATAAACATGCAGATGTTAACATTTGAAACTATTTTTTAAATTATGTGTCTGTATGTTTGTGTTCCTATGCCTATGATGGCTGTCTGTGAGACCAAAAGGGGGTGTTGGATGACCTGGAATGTTGTTAGAACAGGTTGTAAGAAACCTAAGCATGGGTGCTGGTCCTCTTAAGAACAGTATGTACTCAACTATCTGTCCATCTTTCCAGCCCCAACTTCAACACTTTTGACATGTTTCAACCCACTGATGTCATTATTTTCTTTCAAGCTCAAATTGTTATGTCTTTGGCCAATGGCTTTTACTTGTTTTGATGTGATTTCAGTGGCTTCCTTGCTTTCTGGGGTGACAAGATAGTCAATGCATGTCCTCATGACACGTATAAGGTGATAAGCATCAAGAGCCTAATTGAGAGTCCTGCATTGGACAGAATAATGTGCACATCTTCCCACTGAGCATAGAACGGATTTGCCATGGTTGTAAAACTGTAAAAGCAATTACCATGCACTCTCAATTCGCTCTTATGGCTGAGGTGCTTGTTCTAGCCTGATCTACTGCACCATCGTTCAGTCAGCCGTTTTCCCAGGAAGGCCTTGCTTCTGCTGGAAGACGTGCTGGTATAGAGACTAAATTCAGGTGCTCCATGCATTCATTGGTGCTGAGTGATCATGACTTGTAGACACAAGGATTTGGTTTTCATGGATAGAAGTAAATCATGAATTCATACTGAGAAGTCCTACTTCATCTCAAGGTTGCAGAGATTTTAGTTTTTATTTGCTGTCCTTACTTTTAAAAGAAAAATTTGATTCTCAAAGTCATTAACTTTCTATATATAGGAAAGTTATTCATGTGTTATTGAGTTCTAATTAATATTTTTGTTTTCAGAAACGCAAGCTTGCCCACTATGTAAACATCCTTCCACTTTGGGATAGAAGATAGCATACTACAGTGCTGCTCTGTGCCTTGTATTGACCCTTTATGGCGCTGTGCTTTGTTTTCCAGTCACACTGCGTGTGTGACTGCACTGTGCTTTGCTGAGCTGCTGGCAGGTGTCTGCTGTGTCTAGCTTTTGCTGCTGTTGATAGTGCTGTGGTAAGCAGCCTGCACCGGTGGAGCTCTATAGTTGTTGTTTTGTTTTTCTTTTCTTTTCTTTTTTTCAGAGCTGGGGACCGAACCCAGGGTCTTGCGCTTGCTAGGCAAGCGCTCTACCACTGAGCTAAATCCCCAACCCCTATGGTTTTGCTTATACATCTCTGAGGTAGGATTTAGAACTGAAAATGCTGTGACCAAGAGTGTATGTGTATGTACTTTTACTGGCTCCTCGTGTCATGAGGATATTTGGGGACAAATATGTGGCACTGGCCAGGCTGTCAGGCGGCCGTGTGGAACACCAGAGCCTGGTGGTTTGTAAACAGTGGGTTTGTTTCCTTTACAATTCTAGAAGCTGTGAAGTCCAAGACCAAGAAGCCAGTAGATTTAGTGTCCAAACGGGGCACACTCTGTCTCATAGCTGGAACTTTTTTATTGTGTCCTCACTTGAGAGCAAGAACCTCTTTTTAAAGGCATGAATTGATTTCCTGAGGACCTCACGACAGGAGTTGAGGGGGCCATAAACACTCAACACAGAAAATTGAAGCTGTTCTTAGAAGAATGTGACTTCCTGTCTTTCTTTCACTTAATTGTTTATTAAAGCTTTGCATTGCTAGAAAAAACTGATACTGTCTAGAGGAGGGCCTAAAGAACGAGGAGGGTCTGTGGGCATCGTTGTGTTGTTTTCCTGATTCTTCACTCCATAAGCCTGCTGCCTTATGCCTCTGGGTCTCACCCAGAGCTTAGAGAGCTTGACCCATCCCCCTTCTTTCTTGATTTATTATAGTTTGTCCATTGACTTAAAAACTTTTGACAGTGTGGCCAAATGCTAGAATCCTTGCAATCTTGTCTGCTCTAAACATTTGTAAGACCTTTTTTTTTTCCACAATGGAATTTTATTCAGCTGTAAAGAAAATGAAATTATGAACTCTTCCAGGAAAGTGAATGGGGCTAGAAAATGCTCAGTGAAGTTAGTGCTGATGTCAATTCTGCCCAGAGAGCTTTTAATCCAGTAGTTAGTGGTGACTACATAGACCCAGAACTAATGAGTGTAATCAGGAGGTTAGCTCCCAGAGGGACTGACAAGAGAGGAAAATAAGCATGGACAAGTCAGTGCAAGTCCTTTAAAGCAGGGTGTAAGATAATGGTGGGGATGGACTGGTTGTGGGGACTCAGCTCAGGTACCCAGTAACGGGATGATATAAAGGACAGCGGGTGCTAGTTGGTTCATGCAAGCTATGTCAGATTAAAGCAACTTCAAGCCCCCTTCTGAAGGAGGTCATGCATAGAGCAGGCTTACTCTCTTCCCCAGGAAGTGCTTTGAGTTTCCCCTTTCCAGTTGCTTTGGGGGGAGACGGGTGCAGGGGTTCAGGGTCTCTCTGTGCACTCCTGCCTATCCTGGAAGTCACTTTGCAGACCAGGCTGGCTTCCAACACTGTCTCTGCTCCCCATGTGTTGGGGATAAAGGCCTGCATCACCACGCCTGGCTCCAGTTGCTTCTTAACCTTCTTTACTACCCGTTCTCTCATATGGAAGTGCTTTCCCTCCTCTGTGCATGGTTCTTCTTCCCTGTACAGTCTTTACACTTCTTTATAAAACCAGTATCTCCTCCACTTTTGATTTTTATGGCAATCATCTCTTTGTTTAAAACTTAAAATTTGAAGTAAAGTCTAACGAAAACAGAGCTATTCTTACTCTTTTGGAGAGAAGTCATATGGTCTCTTTCCAGCTCGTATATGTCACCCTTCTCTAGCTGCATCTCGGCGCTGGAGTGTTTCTAACTTCATCCCATGCCTACATCACTTGGTTTGGCATGAAGATGAAAAATCCTTATAGGTCTTTTCTATTTATTTCTAAGAGATTTTTTTATGTATATAGACCTTCTTGGTTGATTTCTATACCAAAGCATATCAGTTTATGCCTAGATGAATTATTTTTTATATATTTAGCTAATTAAAAGTACATTGAATTTTATGCATTCTAAAATAATTCTAGCTTATCTGTTTAAATTTATGATTTTTTTAAAAACAATTTTTGTTTATTTGTCTTTCCCTTGTGCTTCCTTGCCTAGGTTCGCAATGTTCTCAATGATGCCGTGGATTTGCTGGAGTTCCGGGACAGAGTCATTAAGGCGTCCCTGAACCATGCACACTTGGTTGTTTCTACGTCTCTCCAGTGCTACGTGTTCTCGTAAGCACCTTTGCATTTCCTGAAAATACAGACGTTTTGTCAGGGATGAGAGATTTATTTTCAAGTTTTCATATCAACACAGTTTGGTTTAACCGTAACTTTCTCAAAACTACTGATTAGCACCGTATTTCAGACCAAGAAATGAGGAAAACCCCTGATCTGTATTCAGTGAAAATCAAGGTAATAAGGTTTGTGTGTCAGAGGTTAACGCTCACTTTTAAAGCTGGAAACATCCTGTGTGATGTGGTTTCCTTACAGCTCTGAAGACTTGGGTAGAATCTTAACTCAAATTCCAAGGCTTAGGGTGGCTGAGGGGTCAGCAGATTCACTAACAGGATGGCTGGCAGGCTGGAAGGATTCAGTAAAGACATGGAAATACAGTAACTGTAAATGCACTGATGACCTGGAGTTGTCCAGAAACAGTGAAAAATTCGGTCAGTGTCCTCCTTACTAGAATGGTAATTAATGCACCAAGAACTTGCCTGGAAACCTAAATCACACTTGGTATTGCTGCGCTCATAAGCACTGCACAGGGAGCTGTCTGGAAGCAGACAGCGCTGATTGACAGTCTATGATTATGATGACGTAGACCAATGTTAGTTATCAGTGCGAGCTTGCTGCACGAGGAGACGAGAGGCCAAAGGCACCAGTGCGTACTATTATAGCCACATAGTGGCGGTGGATGCAAATAACTTGCAATGCGTATGACAAGCTGGGCAAGTGAAGCTGGCGGGATGAGCATTTATTAGGCAGTGGTCATATTTAATAGTCAACTTCCAGAGTCCTTACGGTAAGTAGTACAAGCCAGCTTTTACATCCTGCCATCTGAACTCTCCGGAAAACTCAAAAACCACTCGTACCCTCTGGAGTTTTTGTCAAGGACATTAAAAAATTGTGCTTGGTTTTACACTACAGTGTATTTATGGTTGGACCATTTAATAAATAAGGGGATAGAGACTGTTTTCCCAGTGCTTAGCTCAACATATGGTAGTTACCTTGCAAGTGACTTTATTTTGAATAAAGAAATGAATTGAAGCATATAAAGTTTAGTATTGCTTTGATATCCTAAGGCCCAGTAATCCATAATGTACGGATTTGGAATCTCACTGACAAGTGCTCCAGGTCCCGCTTCATAGGTATAAGTCTGCAACTAGTGAGAATCTGCAGCTCTGTGGCAGCCGTGTCAGGAGTACCGAGGGGGAGACACAGCAGAGGGGAGAAAGAAGCGGCTCAGTGTTATATTAGATGACAGCAGGAAGGTGATTTAGGGAAAACCAAAACAGATACTTAACCAGACAGCCATGATATAGGGAAGAGAATGTAACATAGAAGAACAATATTTAGGGCAGACGCATTTTTAATTAATTCTCAGTGGGTTAAGAAAAATGAAGGCAAGTTCCTCTGTTTAAATTTTTGTTCATTTTGTAGATAATGTGATTAGCCAAATCCGTACTAAGGGATTTAGTTTTCTGGTGGCAGTGACAAGAACACACTGCTTGAAGCTGGAGGGTTGTCAGAGGTTATGTTATTTTTTTTAGTTACCTTATTCTCCTCATACTGCATTGTGTGGGACAGTGTCAGACTGTCTTCTTTGTCTCTCTTTGTTTCTACTTTCTGGTTGTTAAGATATATGGTAAGATACCAAGTGCCAATACTTATGAATGTGAATGAAGTACAGTGTATCGGTGCAGGAACGCACAGCGCTGAGACGGTGCACCAGAGCCCGTGTCGTGACGTCAGAAGTTAGTGATTTAGGTCGTAACAGCTATGGTTAGATGGAGGGTTCGCCACACTGTTCTATGCTCGTCATTAGTATGATTCCTACTTTACACGATGAAGAGCTTAAGCACACGGAGAGTAACCTGGCCCCAGGTTAAATTATCTAACTTTATTACTGAAGTTTGATTGTAAGTTCTTAACTATGGTTGCCTTTTTATTTATAATATATAGTTTAAAAATGAACATTAATATACTTAAATTTATAGAAAGAAATCTGGTAAAAGAAACTAATACCGAAAAATGGCATATTACATTCTTGCTTAATTTTTCAAGTAAGTCTTAGAAACCCTCCTTTTTCTCAGCCTCTTAGCTTAGGGCATTTATATTTCCATGACGTTTATATTAGATCGCAATTGTGAGACATTATCGATAATTCTAAGAGGGATTTTTTCCTCTTTCTTTTTCAGCACTGGAGATTGAGTCTAGGTTTCACACATGCTAGGCAAGCGCCCCACCCCTGAGCTCCATCCCCACCCCTACAAGGACATTTCCAGAAGCCTCATAAACCACTACTTTTCTGATTAGCTCACTAGGTAGAGGATGAAGGTAAATTCTAGCAACTAAGGAAGGATATTGTGCTTTGTCCTGAAATACAAACACACTTACTTTATCAGACTGACTACTGGCACTAATTTTGAGTCGCCATTTCTAACAAAACTGCTACATTTTGTTGTTTTGCTATGTGTATGCACACACTTGCTGCAGGAGCCAGCCAGCACTTCTTTGTACACAGTAGACCTACTCTCTGCAGTCTTCCTCTTTTCTATCTCCCTGATGTGAAAACGAAGCTTAATCTCTTTAAGGGATGGGGAGGGTGTCGGGGGATGGCTCAGTGGGTAAGAGAGCTTCCTGTGCAAGCATGAGGAGCTGAGTTCAATTTCTAGCACCCAAGTCAAAAGCTATGCAGAGCCGCACATGTGTGCATAGTCTCATAGTAGAAGGGTAAGTGATGACTGCCTATAACCCCAACACTTGGAAGGCAGAGACAAAAGGGTCTAAGGCCATCAGCACCTAGAGAGCTAGTTCAAGAACAGCCTAGAACTCTACTAGACAGCAAGACTATCTAGGCTAGTTCAAGACTGTGTCTCAAAAAACCAGAATCAATTCTATGAAAGTTATTGAGAATAATAAAACATTTAAATATGAAACAACTTCAGTTGTAGATGTTTCTTTGCTCTTCCCAGTTTTGTTTTGTTTTTGGTTGTTTAAAGCAGGTGTCTCTAATCCAAGCTGGTCTAATATTCATTGTGTAGTCCAAGTTGATCTTGAGCTCATAGTCATCCCCCTGCCTCTGACTGCTGAGTGCTAGGATTACTAGTTACCATGTCTACCTCTTTCCCAGTTCTTTGAATCATGTTGTCCTATTAAAAATAAGAGGAATTATTTGTGCTTCTACTTATCACTTTATTGAGTAAGCATGGTCATAGCTTACATTTTTTAGAGCACTTTACAGAAATAATGTTTTAATCCAACAAAAACACTGAGAGATCTATAGGAAAAATAATTAATCATGTTGAACATGTTATATTTGTTTTTGTTTTTGTTTTAGGCAGGGTCTCATGATGCAGATTTGACTGGCCTAGAACTCACTTTAGAGATTCACCTGACTCTGCCTCTCGAGTGTTAGGATTAAAGGTGTGCACCATGCCTGGGGCCATCACCCTATCACTAAGTTCTTTGTCAGACACTCAGACAGCTCTTCATTATCCTCAATGAAGACACCGGCTTAACGCAAGCTAAGCTTGCTAATGTCATACGCCTGGACATGTCGCAGCCTGACATTTAATCCAGATTTGCCTAATCCATCTTCAGGATGCTATGCTGCTGTTGTTTTTCAGATGATACATATTAGATGGCCTGCCCAATAATAGACAGCCAAGAAGGACTTATTCTTAGGATTCCTAATTCATGTACTAGAATCTCCAGTGAGCACTTATTGGAAGCTTGCTGTGTAAGTTGCTGGAGACACAGAATCTCTGCTTTTTACTTGAGGATTGTTTCTGACATGTGAATAACCTGAGAGAAATGTGTTAAAAGTGCCTTAATAGAAATACATATGATACATGATAATTTGTGAAATTAAACTTACTATTTAAGACGAGTAACTGCTTGCTTATTAAAATGTGTTTAATGTTTGAAATGCTAAAATTCTTTTTCATTTTTTAGTACGAAGAACTGGAATACACCACTTATATTTGATCTCAAAGAAGGAACTGTTAGTTTAATTCTGCAGGCAGAAAGGTAATTTGTTTATATTTTAACTATTGGATTTAGGGTTAAGAGAGCTCATTAGCAGTAAAATACTCTGTAAAATATCTCACAAGGGCAGGAGAGAGGACTTGCAGGATCAGTTCCCAGCATCCACATGCTGGCTCACACACAGCCTCTGTAACTTGCTCCAAGGGGATCCAGTGCCCTCTTATGGCCTCCATAGGAACTGCATGCATGTCATAGACATGCAGGAAAATCACTCACACCCTCCCCCGCCCCCCCTCAAGCTGAGGACCGAACCCAGGGCACTTGCTAGGCAAGCGCTCTACTGCTGAGCTAAATCTCCAACCCCAAAATCACTCATTCTTATGTCAGATAAAAATAAATCGTATTTTTAAAAATCTCGCAAAGTAATCATTTGGTATTAGTCTTTTTCTATTATGTGTTTCATAATTTTTAAAAAGTAGATCAGTAGTAATTAAATTTTATTCTCAGAATTTCTTTATATTCTTATAAAGATATTGAAGGTAACATGTAGGTTTTATATATATTAACATTCAATATATTTAAAATTAAAAATCAATTTGTTAGATTAGTAGCTTTAAATGTTGGGAAAGGTCTATGAATGTAGAGTGTTGTAGGTGAGGACGAATGGTCGGCAGTGCTTCAGTGCTCCACTGTCCTTCACCCTCCTCCTTTTTCTCCCTGGCATCAGAGACAGAGCCCAGGCTTCGCATGTGCGCAGTCCATACTTTGAGACTGAGCTGTACCCCAGCTCTGCTTCCAGTTTTAAATGTTGGTGGAAATGCATTGATTTCATGAGCCTACTCCTAAAACTGAAAAGTAGGATTTTCTGGCAAGTTCTTTAGTGATACAAGACTAAGAAACTCTCAGTGATATGTTTGAGGGAATTAGGACTAGCTGTTACTCTAGAAGCCACAATTTAAAAATAAAAATGACAATCGATTTATTAAGGACAGTGATCCCCTTCTGAATGAAACTTAGAAAAGCTACTCCAATAACTCCTGTGCGTTCTGGCCAATGCAGTGAGACTACACAGTGAGACTTAATGAAGTGTGGAGTGTAGTTGTTTTACCTGAACAGATGTACGTAAGACCTCTGCATCAGACCACACTGGAACTCATCCTCTCCGGTCATGTGGGCAGCCTTCGTGCAGCTCTTTAGCACGTTCTCCAGCCCAGAGGTTTCTGTAAGTAACGTACAACAGGACCCATGCTGTGGGGCGCTAGTGACTGGGACAGGAAGAGAAAGCCAAAGGACATGGTTATCATAATGGTGATCCTGGGTAATCAAGAAAGTGTAGCATCAAACTTTGTCATCTATTTAATGAAATGAAACATGATCTACTTCTATCATAATTTTCAAATATAAGTCACTTTGCCATTTAAAAGGTTACCTAAAGGTCAGTTATCTAAAGGCCCTATTTCTCAGTCTTTTATTCCAAATAAATGTGTATATTGTTTATAAGTTTATTGACTATGTTTATAGTGTAAGTATATATTGATGGCATAAATAATTATATAAAAGATAACTTAGTTACTGCCTGCCTCTGATCTTATTTCTATAGTCAGACCTTTACCCATTGAAACAGTATTTCCATTAGAAGTTTAAAAGCTGATGTCTTATTTATAATAAGAAATGCTTGCAGTGCTGAGTGTGGTGGCATTTGTGTGCATGTGTGTGCGTGCACATGTGCAGGTACACATGCATGTGTGTAGGCCAGAGATTACCATTGGGTGTCTTCCTCCATTGCTCAGTTTGTCTGTTTGTTTGTATGTGTGTGTAAGGGTGTGTATGTGGGAGTAGGTGTGTTATGTGTACATATTCGTGTGCATGTGCACATTTGTGTGCATGAAGGCCAGAGTTCACGCCTGGTGTCTTCATCTAATGTTCTCTACCTTACCTTTTTATTATTTCTTTTGAGGTCATAATGTAATTACATCATTTCTCCCTTCCTTTTTCCTCCCTGCAAACCCTTCCAATATACTCCTCTTTGCTCTCTTTCAAATCCATGGCCTTTTTTCATTAATTGTTGGTGGTGGTGGTGGTAGTGGTGGTGGTGCTGGTGGTGGTGCTGGTGGTGGTGGTAGTGGTAGTGTTGGTGTTGGTGTTGGTGGTGGTGTTGGTGTGTGTGTGTGTGTGTATGTGTGTGTGTGTGTGTGTGTGTATTTGTATACTGTTACTTGTAGGTATAGTTTCAGGAATGACCATTGGTTATTGGACAACCAGTTGATGTGCTTTTCCTTGAGAAAGACAATTTCTCCCACTCTCAGCATTCCTTAGTTGCCTGTAGTTGTTTGTGTAGGGTTGAGGCCTCCTTGGCTTTCCTGTTCCATATTTCAATAGAGTCTTTCACTGATTCTGGAGCTTCCCATTTGGCTGCCCGGCCAGGGAGCCAGGCACTCATGTCTTCACCACCCTTGAGCTGGGATTGCAGGAGCGCACTGCTGTGCCCAGTGCTTTACGTGCCAAGGATCTGAACTTAGGTCCTCATACTTCCAAGACAGGTACATTACCAGCAGCTATCCTCCCACCCCCACTTTGCCAATCCTCATTATTTTCTGGTTTCTTGGAGTCCTTTTCAGAGAGTTCTGGCCTGTGGCTCTATCTCAATGTAATTTTCCTAAGTTTGTATAAGTTTCAAAATAACAGGTCTACACTGAGGAGTTTGGTCTATTTTGGATTGATTTTTGTACAGTGTAAAAACAAAGAAAGCAAGTTTTGTATTCATTAGAAGTACAAATATAGTTGTAGTATACATCCACCAATTTCATTTTAAAAGTTCTGTGCTCTTTGATCCTGCAGTGAGCTTCTAGAAAGTGTATTTAAAATAAGTAGACAGACATGAATGTACACGGTAGACAGGATTTGAAACAGAAGGAGAGCCAGGCATGCACACACCTTTAATCTCAGTACTTTTCAGGCAAAGGCACATGGATCTCTGTGAGTTTGAGGCCAACCAAAAAGTTAAGGACAGCCGGGGCTACAAAGACCCTGTTTCTCATCTTTTCCCCTGTTCCCCCAAAAGAACAAGAGCATTGTGTAATTTGAAATAAAATGTTCATCAAACGTGAGTTGGGGGTTGGAGAGATTGCTTCCTGGACATAACGCTTATCACACAAATCTGAGGATCAGAGTGCAGACCCCAAGTGAGCAGAGTACTGTAGTGGCCATCTGTAATTCCAGCCTTCCTGTGGTGAGTGGGGGCTAGAGATAGGAGAACCTCTAAGGCTTGTAGGGCAGCTAACCTGGTGTGTGCAGCTCTATAGCACAAAGAATTCCTTCCTGAACAAGGTAGAAGGCAAGGGCTAACACCTGAGAGTGCCTTGTGACCTACACATATGGAGAGCTGTATAGTTTGTGTATGCCTGCATGCACACACATGCACACAGGTGCACATACATGCACACACAAAGGGAGCTAATAGCTCTGTGAATGGCTCACTGATAGAGCATTCGTCTCACATATCCAAAGCCAGGTTCAATCCCCAAGGATGAAAAATTACTTAAACTTTTTGCTGTATGTATCCCTTGTTTGCTGTCAGGGTCTATATTAGGTAGAGATCAATTTGAATTGATTTCTGTACAGAGGTCTTTGTCTTCTTTATTGTTTATAATATGTGTGCATTTTCAATGAAAACTATATCGGCCATAAACTGTTTAAGAAAGCATTGGATCCAGAGCCTTGGATATGGCTGTAGCATATGCACGTAGCTGTACCTGAATGCCCTCTGCAAACGTGCATGAGTGTTCAGATATGCACACATGCTGATGGTCTCTCATGATGTCAAACGTGTATGAGTGTTCAGGTATGCACACATGCTGATGATCTCTCATGATGTCAAACATGCATGAGTGTTCAGATATGCACACATGCTGATGGTCTCTCATGATGTCAAACATGCATGAGTGTTCAGATATGCACACATGCTGATGGTCTCTCATCATGTCAAACGTGCATGAGTGTTCAGGTATGCACACATGCTGATGGTCTCTCATGATGTCAAACGTGCATGAGTGTTCAGGTATGCACACATGCTGATGGTCTCTCATGATGTCAAACGTGCATGAGTGTTCAGGTATGCACACATGCTGATGGTCTCTCATGATGTCAAAACCAGAAGCAGCCCACTTCAGTACATGCTGGCACTGAAGGGAATTTCTGAGTCATGTTTGGTTTTGACTTTAACCAGCACCTGACTTTTATCTAACATGAGTTTGACATGACTTAAGGGCATAATGTAAATGAAATCACGGGCTTGAGATTTTGACCTTGTCATCTTCCTCCCCTACTTCTATTTAAAAGACAAAACAAAACACTTTCAAGTTTTTAAATATTTGTCTTTATTGATATACTTATAATTTTAGGATTTACATCCCCCCAAGGGTTAACTCTTATTTAATACAGAAATGAAAATGTAGTAACTTTCCATTTTTTTAAAAGTAACTTTGGTGTTTTAGACATTTTCTTCTGGTGGATGGCGGTGGTATCTACCTGCACTCTTATGAAGGGCGCTTCATTTCTTCTCCAAAGTTTCCCGGCATGAGAACAGACATCCTGAACGCTCAGACTGTGTCTCTGAGTAATGACACGATAGCCATAAAAGACAAAGCCGATGAGAAGAGTAAGTCCGTCGTCATGTGCAAATCTCAGGCAGTTTAGAATGCTATGGGATTCCCATGCGCTTTCACTTCTTCATCTCTTTAATATAGTGACCTTATGTGGGAAAATTATGATTCCCTGATTTCTTTTAAATGTGAGCTAAATAATTAAAATTGTCATACTGATAGAACAAATATATGTAGTCTCAACATCCAAGACCAGTGGAAAGTAATTCTGTATGTATTCATCACAGAATTTTATTTCAAGGTTATGATTCTAAAATATGTGTTCTTACGTTTTTAAGCTTCTTTGATACTCCCTTTGTATTCATGTAGTAATATGGTAAATGTTGTTCTTCAGTGTGCCCTTTATTTTGTTTATATGTTTTCCAACTAATATTTTAGGCTAATAAAGTAAGAGGAAGGTATGAATAATTTAAATTTTATGTAAAAATCTACACCATATTAATATATATACATATGTTTTGCAATGCCATGGTATATTAAACCATTTTATTAAGATATTCATATTCCAGATTAAATAAATTATCAATGGTGGTCAATAAAGTCAGTGAACATATATGTAATCATCGGTTGGCTAATGACACGTGCTATGAAGCAACTAATCCAGAGTGGAGGAGTGGCAGTGTGGGTGCACTAACTGTCACAGCAAAAATAAGCAGAAAGACCCTGGGGTGGGAATGATTGACATGTTAAAGGGACTACAGAAGGCTATACCATGGGTCAGCATGAACCAAACAGGAGAGGAGGACAGAGAGGTAGGCAAGACCCAGTCTCCTCCATGCTAGGCAAATGCCTACCACTAAGCTGTACCCAGCCCATGTACTACTTTAATTCGTGATAACACTTAACATGAAGCTTCTCCTCACAAGTGTTACCTGGTTACCTTGGGTGCAGTGTTGTACGGAAGACCTTTAGACCTTGCTCATCTTGTATTACTGAAATTTTACATCATTTATTTTTCCTGCTCTGGCAAACACTGTCCTCTTATCTGCTTCTCTAAGATTCCTTACTTTAGGTGCCTTACATTGGTAGAATCATGCAACATTCGTCCTTTGGTGGCTACCTTATTTCACCTGGCCTGATAATCTTCCAGGTGGACAGGGCTTTCTCTCTGACTTACATTCTTAAGGCTAAGTGATATATCAGAGAGAGAGAGAGAGAGAGAGAGAGAGAGAGAGAGAGAGAGAGAGAGAGAGAGAGAGAGAGAGACTGTTCTGTATCCCCTCCTCAGTCCCCTCTGGCATGCACCCCTCCCCCACACACATGTTTTTGTCTACTGATCAGACTATGTCCACACTTTGGCTGTGGCATGTAATGATGCAGTGACCATGAGACTGCTGATATGAGACACTGAAGTCAGTGTTTCCCACAAGTGATGGATTTCTAGACCACGTGGGGTTCTAACTTTTTTGATGTTCCTTTATGCTGTTTTCTATGGAAAACAGTCATTTTGCATACTACTAACAGCAAGCAGTGAGTAAATATTCTAATTTCCATTTTCCCCACGTTCACTGACATGTTTGTTGTGGCTTTTAAATAGCCATTCTAACAGATATGAAGTGATACAGTGGTTTGGAATAGTAAAACATTGCAATTTCCTTTTATAGACTTGTCAGCCCTGTAAAATGCCTGTCTTAAAACTAACTCCTGGTTATCTAGGGAAGTTATTTTATATTGAAGTGTCTTTTGATTTTTATCATGGAAGCTAGTTCTCTTTTTTTTTTTTTTATTTTTTTATTAACTTGAGTATTTCTTATATACATTTGGTGCCATTCCTTTCGGTTTCGGGCAAACATCCCCTCCCCCTCCCTTCCCCATGGGTATTCCCTCCCAACCCTCCCCCCATTGCCGCCCTCCCCCCCCATAGTCTAGTTCACTGGGGGTTCAGTCTTAGCAGGACCCAGGGCTTCCCCTTCCATTGGTGCTCTTACTAGGATATTCATTGCTACCTATGAGGTCAGAGTCCAGGGTCAGTCCATGTATAGTCTTTAGGTAGTGGCTTAGTCCTGGAAGCTCTGGTTGCTTGGCATTGTTGTACATATGGGGTCTCAGGCCCCCTTCAAGCTCTTCAGTTCCCCCTCTGATTCCTTCAGCGGGGGTCCCGTACTCAGTTCCGTGGTTTGCTTCTGGCAATCGTGTCTGTATTTGCTGTATTCTGGCTGTGTCTCTAAGGAGAGATCTAGATCCGGTTCCTGTCAGCCTGCAGTTCTTTGCTTCATCCATCTTGTCTAGTTTGGTGGCTGTATATGTATGGGCCACATGTGTGGCAGGCTCTGAATGGGTGTTCCTTCAGTCTCTGTTTTAATCTTTGAAGTTAGTTCTCTTAACTAGCATTCAGGGAAATAAATCATTGCTAACAGTTTTCGAAAAGAAAACTACCCAAGAGATAGTTCTAAAATGGTCACCTGATAGAAAGTAAATATTTTATAAACTTCATCTTGTTTACATGAGTTAGCTTTCTCTACCTGAGAGAAGCTACTACAAGATAGAAAGGCTTATTTGTATTCACAGTATCAAGATTCAGTGTATGGTCACGTGAGGCACATTGTGGGAAGAACACAGGTAGGGCAGAGCTGCTCATCTCCTGGTGTCTGGAAGCTGAGAAAGAGAAGAGCGTTAGGGTCGCACTCTCCTTCCAGAGGCACACCCATGGTGCCCGACTTCCTTCGCTGGACTCCAGCACCCGTCTCTGGCATGGCAGGCTGCAACCAAACTCTAGTGCAGTGCTTTAGGAGTCAGTTATGGTCCAAACTGTAATAGCTGATCTCTTTTTCCTCTAAGTTAATTCTAAAACTTAAAGGTTCACTAGAAATATGGAAGGCACAGTTTTGGAACCTTCCTTCAAGAGTTCAAGGAAATTCTTGGACTGAGAACTAGGTGAGCTCCCAAAGCAAGTGTCTCTAACAAATGTAGGTTGCTTATGGCTTCCCCATTGTTCTGAGGCAAGCCAGCTGATAGGTGTTAGGTTGAATACTTTACAAGGCCATCAATTTGTAATAACTTATTAATGTTTATGGAGAATCTCAATTATTGACATCCATTTCCTCCCAAACCTGGTATACTACAATTTTGTTCAAACTCTGAATATTCAGAATTCCTACACCCCACAGAGTTGAGGGTACTCTTTGTTTACGAGCTTGCCATCACTTTCCATGTCAGCTGCTTATTCTGGCTGAGCTTTGGGGGTTTATTACATGGTATGGTTAGTTAACTCACTGGCCACTCATCTGAACTAGTCTCTAGATAACTTCTTCCCAGAAGTCAGAGACTAAAAGCTCCATCCTATTAGTTGCTGCTTGGCTCATCTGATTGTGGACCCTTATCTGTAGTAAAGAAAGTACGAACAAATCTGTTGTTCTCACTAACATAGCAAAAAAATCTCATGTTATTCCAGAAATGTTAAGGGCTTTTGGAGCTCCCAGACAAGAATCCAGGATAATTTATTTATTTTATCACATGAGTGTATAATAGAAATAGCTTGTATATTATCATATAAATGAGTTTTAATGCATATTTTCTTTTGTGAAAATGACTGTTATGCAGAACTAAATTAGAGATGACCAGAATTTAACTTTCCATCCACACTTGGATTTGCCATTGATGAAACCATGGGGTTTTTCCTTAACCATTGCTAACACTTGGGAAAACATTTTAGTTCTACTATTCTCATGAAAAATGTGACCTTATTAATAATTAGAAATTTGATGTTGTTGGTTTTCTGGGCTGGTAGAAGTTCCGTGGTCCATAAAGTTAAGTAATATTCTGAAGAATTATGATAGCTCCATTGAAAACTACCCTCATTAGTGCTCTACCGTTGTTTGTTTTTTTTCTAGTAATCTTCCTCTTTGAGGCTTCAACTGGAAAACCCTTAGGGGATGGGAAACTTCTTTCTCATAAGGTAATAAACATTTGCTGTGTTTAGTATAAATGGCCACTGTTTAGCTCATTTCCTTTTAAAATAATAGCTATCCCTTAAGGAAGAAAACACACTAATTTAATTTAAATATAAGTGTATACCTTCCATATTATGTCAAATAAATAAATAAATAAAAGCCAAAGCTTAAGACTAAGGACAGGGAAACTCTGAAATAGGGTCTGTGCGGGCAGGAGTGAGTGACCCAGTGTGTGCCTGCCGACCAGGCTTTTACTGCTTGTTCTATTTTACTAAACTTGTAGATTAAAGTGCCTTTATAAATCTTAGTAAATTCCTTACTGACCTGTCCTTAGACAGCATTTTCTTTAGATTTTAAGATCCTAGTTCAAAAACTAAGTTATTCTCTCCATGTAAGTATAAAGCACTCTGAATTGTAAAGTACGTGTTGGTTGGTTTTGGTTTTAACTCTTAAAAAGGAGCTCATTGCATTATAGTTATTGTTTTAAACAAGTGACATTTGAGAATGGAAGGATGCTTTTAACATTATCTAACAATTCCGATGAATTGCTACTTTAAGTTGTATTTCCCCTTTATTCATTATTTGTTTTACATAATGTATAAATTCATGTAAATCAAAAATGTAAGAAAAATTTAAATATATTTTTAAAAAATGTCTCCTACCGCACCAATTTTCAGTAATCTACTAGAGAAGTACCAAAGTCACTAACATCTTACATGTGCTTGCAGAGACTTTTCGCTCGTAAACAGCGCTGACTTGTCTTGTTTCCCTCTGCTTTCACCAGCATGCCCCACACAGACCTGCACTTTGCTTTCTTTCACAGAACACCATGTTGGAGGTCTTTCCACACCTATTACACATATATATTCTTTTCCTCTCCTGGCCACCGTCATATAATATAGCGTATTGGTTTGCTTAACCTGCCTCGTTGGTGAGTGTCTAAGCTTCTGGTGTCACTGGCCACTGTGCTGCACATGTGTCATCCCAGTGTGGATATGTTGAAGTCGGATCACTAATTAAAGGCTGGCATGGGCTAGTGAGACTCTCCAAAGACAGGCGAGAAAATGTCTGCAGTTCTCCACCATGCTGTTGCCTTGCATATGCTCTGTTATCACTGTGCCATTGACTCCAAACTGGGTCAGAGGATCTGAGCATGTGTGAGCTAAGAACCATTATCTTCCCAAGAGGCTGCATCAGTTTACCTTCCTACTGGAAGCTAATGGGATACCTGTTTATTGACATTCAAATCAGTGCTAAATAAGCAGGAAGTTTCCTTCTCAGTAGAGTTAAGTATATAGAAAGAAGTAAATTTCTCAGCTGTAATCATTTTTGTAAGAAAGGTTAAAACAATAATTTAATAACATTGAATAAATATTTGTTTTAGTGTGATAACATATCCTAAGTGTAAGAATGTAGAGTTTCACAGTTCTAAGAATGGAGGCCATTTCTTCTGCATCCCATAACTTGCTCAGTGTGTGTGACTTTAGCACAAGGAATAATAGGCTTTACATCCTACTCACACTCTGGGTTAGCTTGAACACTCACAAGAGGCTGCAGCAGGAAGATTACTATGGGTTTGAGGCCAGCATGGGCTACATTACTAGTATTGTAATTGAGGCCAGAAAGGTTATGTAGAAAAATCTTGTCTCACAAAACCAAATAAAAACCAAAGTAATCAATAACAACAAAATAATCAATAAACAAAATAATAATAATAAACTCTATGCAATAACAATTCATCCCATTTTTTAAAGAAACCCAAGCTGAAGCACTCCTCTGTAATAACAGAGTTCACAGTAGAACTCAAGTTTGGTGTTTTATTTTACTTACCATGTAACTGAGGATGGCCTTGAACCCCGGGTCCTCCCATCTCTACCTCCCAAGTGCTGGGATTGCAGGCACATGCCAGCACACGGAAGTTAAGTCTCTGCAGCATTAGATGGTTGTCATCAGTTCATGGCAAGGGGGAAACTCTGAATGAGCAGACACTGCTTTCATGTCCCACTGCAGAGTGACTCAGGAGGACTAGAACAGGATAGGGGTGGACAAGAGGACAGGGAGATCTGCAGGGTGAAGAGGGCCTCTGTGTATACACACACCATTACTGTCCGTGTCTGACTTTAACTTTCCTAGAAACCAGAATCTCTGGGTAACTATTTCTAATATTACAACAACTCTAGCTTCTTTTACTGATGGTGACAAACACTCCTTAAAAGAAAGATTTACTTATTTGTATGTGGGCGTGTGTTTGCATGCACATATAAACAGAGGCCAAAAGAGGGTTCCAGGTTTCCTCTTCCATAATTCTACACCTGTTTCTTTGAGACAGGGTCTTTTTATAAACCTGGGCCTTGAGTTTTTTCCCATAAGTAGAAGCCAGAAGTCCCAGAGGCCCTGCTGTCTCCATCCGGTCACTAAGCTGGGGTTAAAGCATATACCAGGCTTGTGGTACAGGTGCGGAGATCTGAACTCTGGTCCTCATGATTGTACAGCAAGCACTCTTAGCCACTGGACCATCTTTCCAGGCCAGCAAATACGCCTTTAATTGTAAAGATAATTTATTTGAAATATTTGTGTTTTTATGACACTAGAATCATAGTGCTTTAATATTCATGAAACAAGAATTATTTTTCTTTAAAATATGAATTACATTCTAGAGGGGCTCTCATTTAAGAATATAAAGTAGAAGGACTGGTCCACAAATTTGCATATATATATATTATTTTAAAAGGTATTATCTAAGGGTTTTACTGCCATGAACAGACACCATGAACAAGGCAACTCTTTTTTTTTTTTTTTTTTTCGGAGCTGGGGACCAAACCCAGGGCCTTGCGCTTCCTAGGCAAGCGCCCTCCCCCTGAGCTAAATCCCCAACCCCACAAGACAACTCTTATAAGGACAACATTTAACTGGGGTTGGCTTACAGGTTCAGAGGTTCTGTCCATTGTCCTCAAGGCAGGAACATGGCAGCATCCAGGCAGGCACGATGCAGGTAGTTGAGAGTTCTACATCTTCATCTGAAGGCCACTGGGATAATACTGGCTTCCAGGCAGCTAGGATAAGGGTCTTAAAGCCCACACTCACAATGACACACTTACTCCAATAGGGCCACACCTTCTAATAGTGCCACTCCCTGGACCAAGCTATACAGACCATCACAGGTATTGTGCATATAATCCTGGACACAATTTAATCATCACACCTGTAAGTTCAGAGTTCCTAGCAAAGTCTTCAGACACAGTGGGCAGCATACAAATCACTCATGGATCAGGCATCAATGAACCCATACTGAAGTGTTTTGAGTTTTAAGAAACGTCATCTTACTAGTTACTGTAATAGGTTAATCCAATATTCCAGAAATGTTTTATTATTGTAGAAAAGTAGAGATCTTGGAGGTAGAAGTCTAATTTATAAGTTCTGGACTTGTTTGGTATTTGCTTTTTCTGACCCCTACACACAACCCCTGCTGGAAAAAAAAAAAAGGCTCTCATTTGGGAAGTGTAATGCCTTCAGTACATTTTCTGTTTCACAGTAAACAACAGTGTAAATTTTAAGGTTCTAGAAACATGAGATATTCCCATATGTTTCTGAAGTTTATTTAACAAATCTTTAAATTATAGGTATTAGGCAATCCATTCAGGATAAATTTTATAAGGAAGCTTTTCATTAATGTTGACCTCTCATGTGATACTAAGCCCTTCTCCTTTGATTCTGTCGGCTAAGGACAGGACACAGATGTTCTCACTACAGAGTCAGTGATGATATTTTAAGGAACCTTGGTTGCTAGCAAAGTAACTACACTTTGGCGCTGCTCTTGAATTCTTAGTTATTACCAATTTACAATTACTGAAGAAGGGGTAGTCCTGTGTAGGAACCTCTCCCATTCTTGGAGTTAACTCTTGCTTTTCTTTGAATCTGTGTTCCACGGGCTTAAAAACATTAATGAAATAAGTTAATAGGGACATTTTGTTATTACGAGTGGGTAATTGACATTTAGTTAATTTTTGTTGTCTTGTTCTGTGGGATGGGTTTTTTGTTTGTTTCTTTTTTCTTCCAATACAGGAGTTTGCACTGTAGCCCAGGCTGGCCTCACATTCATAGATGTCTGCCTCCGGTTCCTGAGTGCCAGGAGTACTGGGGTGTGCCACCACAGTTGGTTCCATTGATCCTTAAGAACAGAAATGTGCTGATAATGAATTAAAGTGACTGTATGCCAAGCCCTAAAGTGGATTTAATACTTGCATATTTTTGGAAATTTTAGAATGAAATCTCAGAAGTTGCTCTGGATCAAAAAGGACTTACCAATGACAGAAAAATTGCTTTCATTGATAAAAACAGAGATCTCTATATCACCTCAGTGAAACGATTTGGGAAAGAAGAACAGATTATTAAACTTGGTAAAATAATTTCCATGTGCTTAAAATTTTAATTATTATCCATTTTCTTAGATGGTCTACTGTGTACTAAGCAGCTTTAATACTGGAATGAATGAATGAGTTTCGGTCTCACATTTCTTCACTACCTTGTCACTCAATTTCAATAGCAAACTTTAACTCTGTGGTAAATCAGCACTAAAACACCTGCTGGTTAAAACCAGACTGCTTCTGGGTAGAACACTCAAGTATTTTCACTTTTCACAGTTTTGTATCTGTTCATTTGGTATACAAACAAAGTAGAAATATAGCCATTATATTAATTAGGATTTGTCTGTCAGCTGATGTTAAAGATTGACTTTAATATCTGTTGGCACTAATGGACCATGACTATTCTTTTTAAATTCAGGAACCATGGTACATACTTTGGCGTGGTGTGATACATGCAATATCCTCTGTGGACTTCAAGATACGCGATTCACAGTATGGTATTACCCTAATGCTGTTTATGTGGACAGAGACATTCTGCCTAAAACATTGTATGAAAGAGATGCAAGGTAATGTGTTGCCCAGGAGTCCATATTGTAAATAAAGTTCTAATTGCCATACTAAGTTTAATCAGACATAACTAAATAAATTACGCAGCTAAGGGTGGTTAAAATTTATGTAATGGACTCAAATTGAAAACAAATTATGAACTATTTACTCATCTTTTATAAATGAGTATAATTTCTGAGGATTGTTTAATAATAGCTCAGGTGAGGTTTTCACTGTGATTTAGTGGGGTTTTTTTTAACCGGGCAGATTCTGCAGCAAGATATACTTTGTGACAATTACCCAGCGAATGCATTTTCATTGACTTTAAGAATTCCAATGACGTCCCCAGCTCCGAAAAATAGAAAAAAGAAAAAAAAAAAAAAGAATTCCAATGACGTGTCTATTTAGTTGGACTTTTAAGTGATGTTAAAGGTAGATTAAACCACAATTGCTGAAAATCTTTAAAAACAAACAAACAAAACAACACCTAAACATGTCAGGAAAATTATTCCTAAATTCTTAAGAGAAACATTTCTTTTTCTTCGCACAGCAGTAAGTTAAGACTCCTTAGGTCCAAGCAGCAAGTTTCACAGTATATTTTTAGAGTTTAAGTTCATAACTATAACAAAACTAGGGGAACACCTAATAAACAAAATAAAGGCTTATTTTTAAAAGTATTTATCAATTAGCCAGAGGTTATGACACATGAGTTCAATCTCGGTATTCAGGAGGCAGAGGCAGGAGGATCTCTGTGAGTTCTTAGCCACCCTGGTCTGCACAGTGAGCTCCAGACCTGGCAGGGCTACAGAGTGAGACCTGGTCAGAAAAACAAGGAAAAACAGTATTAACAAATAATGAAAAGATGTCAGTCTTCTTATCAAAGTTTGGACTACAAGAAAGTAATTTTGGAATTCACTGTGACTTATTTTTAATCTACTTGCTTGTCTTTATTTTCAAAAACCAATAGCTAAGTTATTCGTTTTCATAATTTAAGGTTCAAGGGAAATGTTTGTCAGCTTTCTGGTACTGTAACGTAGCTGAGACGAGCAGCTTTATAAAAAGAAAAGGGATATTCTGACGAGGTTTTGGAGGTTCTAGTTCATGACCAAGTGGCCCCGTCGCTTTTAGGTAGTAGAGCGCATGGCAGCAGTGAGTGACAGAGCAAAATTGGGGATGAGTGGAGGGAACAGGGTCCTAGGATGACCTTTCCCTGCAGTGTCCTGCCCCTGAGCAGGCCTCCCTGGGCTCACCTCCAACAGACCCCTTTGGGGAACAAGCCATTACCACAGGGCTCCTTCCAAACAATAACAAAAGCTCACTGTAGATGCCAATAGGGGAGCAATGAAATATGGAATAACTTTGCCACTTTAAATTGTTGATATATTTTGCTTCAACTGTATATCTATCTACATGTTTTATTGAAATGTTTATTTGAATATACACTTTGTTTGGTGGGTGTCAATTTTGAAATTATATATGTTAGACTTAATTCCCAAATTGAATACATATGAAAAATGTGTAGAATGTAGCTTTAAGTTTTTCTTGTTTGTTTTCCACAGTGAATATAGTAAAAACCCACATATAGTGAGTTTTGTTGGAAATCAGGTAACTGTAAGAAGAGCTGATGGCTCCCTGGTACACATCAGCATTTCACCGTACCCTGCTATTCTCCATGAATATGTGAGCAGCTCAAAATGGGAAGACGCCGTAAGGCTCTGCCGCTTTGTTAAGGTACCTTACATACTGTGCACACAGCGTACACTAGTGTCCCCTTGAGAGATGAGTAATGGTAACATGTAAGGGTCAGGGTGACTGTGGGTAGGACCATACCTTCCACCACATACTGCTGCACACTTGAAAGCTGTGGAGAAGTCAGACCCCTCAGTTTCACCCTCAGAGACTCCGGCTGCTGCATCTGAGTGGAAGCTGAGGTGCATCTCAGCCTCCTCAGAGTTCCTCTTGCATAGCTAAGATTAAGAAACTTTGCTTTGGATGAGCATTTCCTAACTGGTTGTATCCAGTATACTCCAAACAGGCTTGAGCACGGCCCTTTTTATTAGTTGTTGGGTAACATCCCTTAGAATGCATGTTTGTGGCATGGCGTTTAGATGTTTTTCCATACCATGGCTTGTTGGTGGCATTGTTTGAGAACCCACTATTCCTCTTTTTCCTTGTAAGTTATATTCTTTGCCACTTCTTAAAAAAATAATTGGAAGCTCATATTGAGTTATAAAGAAAAGAAATCCTTAATAACTAGAAACAAAACTTTTTAGAAAATTTTATTCAAAAGAAGGTCTCTGATGATAATGTTTTTAAATAGACTTAGTAATTTCTTTTTTGTTTGTTTGTTTTAGTTCGGGGTGTGTGTGTGTGTGTGTGTGTGTGTGTGTGTATGTGTGTGTGTAAGGTTCTTACTTAGTATGTATCCCTTGATGGCCTTGAACTTGCTGTGTAGACCAGAATGGCTTTGAACTCACAGAGATCTGCCTGTCTCTGCCTAGTTAGTGCTGAGATTATAAGTGTGCTACCATGACTAGCGTCTGTGTAACTTATTTTATTATCGGTTTCTTTCAATGCCATGTTTCATAATTTTTATTTGTAAATTAATTACTTAGTTGTATCACCATTAGAATTTAAACCACTGCTTATAGCAATACGTTATGAATCATAATGTAAATATCTGATAAGCAAGGTATCTGAAATATGACCCTCATGCAGGTTATGACCTATAGGTTGAGAACTGCTGGTTTATACCTAAGATGCTTTTCAGATAATTTTTCATGTTTCACTTAGGAGCAAAGCCTGTGGGCTTGCCTAGCGGCTATGGCAGTTGCTAATCGAGATATGGTTACTGCAGAAATAGCCTATGCGGCAGTTGGGGAAGTAAGTAAATCATATTCAGGTAATGTGCAATTGGTTCTTTCTTAGCATAATTTGTTATATTTCTATTATTACTGACTTGTGATAGACATATTTCGCTTCCTCTTTTTAGATCGATAAAGTTCGGTACATCAATGCTATGAAAGATCTTCCATCTAGAGAGTCAAAAATGGCCCACATACTAATGTTTAGTGGGAACATCCAGGAGGCTGAAACAATACTTCTCCAGGCTGGCCTCGTTTATCAAGCAATACAGATCAACATTAATCTCTATAACTGGGAAAGGTAATAAGAACCCTTACACAGTCCCAAGACCCTTATGACCTTCATGTATTCTGTCTGCAATTTAGACGATTATATTTTCTGGTATATTTAAAATTTTCTAATGCTACATAAGAATTTGTTCATTTTACATTTGTGGGTATCCTGTCTGGTGAATCTTAACATTTTCAAGCTGGAAAATGTCATTTGTGGAAATTTATGCTTTTTCTGAACTTGTTATTGATTAGAAATTGGGGTCTGAAGAAGAAAAGAGTCTTAAGATGCCTCCCAAATTTATAATTTCAGTGCTACAGAAGTGGTACTATTAGTAGAATTGGGAGGGAAGATTGTGTATCCTGTGCTAGCCAAGTTGAATTTGAAAGGCCTGTTATGAGCTAGGAAGTCCTAGTCAGTCATGGACTTGAACTCACAGGACTGGAAGTAGACTTGTAGACTCAGTAGCAAATGTAGCAGTGGAAGCAAGAGTAGGTACATGGACTGGAGAGTGTGAAGCGAGGCGAGCTCAACTGTACTTGTGTGTGAATGAAAGAAGAGAAACTTACCACATGTTTCCATCAGTCAGTCATCGAGAGGAAGAACCAAGGGGCTGGAGAGAGTGCACTGAGAAGGAATGAAGAGAGGTTTACAGTAAGGTGCTCAGAAGCATCCTTCACCCACCGAGCTTCATCAGCTTGCTCTGAGAAAGTGTAGGCTGCTCTTCTCTGTGGCACACTAAGGGCCTCCTCTCCCTCCTTAGATATGGATCTCAGAGCGAACAAAATTGTGTCACTCTATGTCCCAGAAACTATGTAGTATGAAACATACTTTTATATGTCCAAAATGTCTTTTATGGGCTTTGCTTTTCTCTGGGCTCAAAAATAATCCACATATCTTTTTTCTTTTATTGAAAATAGATTATTTTCTCAAATAGTAAAACCTGATTATGGTTTTCTGACCCTCTACTCCCAGTTCCTCCACACCTCCCCTCCTCTCTGGATCCACTCCTTTCTGTCTTTCATTAGAAAAGAACAGGCTTCTAAGAAATAGTTACGATTTTATCTCATTATATTTTATTTTGTTACATTTAACTATTATTTCTTAGAAGCCTGTTGTTTTCTAATTCTGAGTTATTAATTTTTGTTTTATCTTATAATATTTTATTTTGCTGTAGTTATGGTTTTATCTCATTATATTTTATTTTGTTACATTTAACGATTATGTCTTTTTTCCCCCATCTTTATTAACTTGGGTATTTCTTATTTACATTTAATTTATTCCTTTCCCGGTTTCCAGGCCAACATCCCCCTAACCCCTTCCCTCCCCTTCTATACAGGTATTCCTCCCCATCCTCCCCATTACCTACCTCCCCCAACAATCACGTTCACTGGGGTTCAGTCTTAGCAGGACCCAGGGCTTCCCCTTCCACTGGTGCTCTTACTAGGATATTCATTGCTACCTATGAGGTTGGAGCCCAGGGTCAGTCCATGTATAGTCTTTGGGTAGTGGCTTAGTCCCTGGAAAGCTCTGGTTGCTTGGCATTGTTGTACATATGGGTCTCGAGCCCCTTCAAGCTCTTCAGTCCCTTTCTCTGATTCCTTCAACAGGGGTCCTGTTCTCAGTTCAGTGGTTTGCTGCTAGCATTAAGCTTCTGTATTTGCTGTATTCTGGCTGTGTCTCTCAGGGAGCGATCTACACTTCTGCACTTCTTTGCTTCATCCATCTTGTCTAATTGGGTGGCTGTATATATATGGGCCACATGTGGGGCAGACTCTGAATGGGTGTTCCTTCAGTC
Source organism: Rattus rattus (assembly GCF_011064425.1). Classification (NCBI taxonomy): domain Eukaryota; kingdom Metazoa; phylum Chordata; class Mammalia; order Rodentia; family Muridae; genus Rattus; species Rattus rattus. The sequence continues at coordinate 86,384,805 of NC_046156.1, forward strand.
TCTGTTTTAATCTTTGCCCCTCTCTTCCCTGCCAAGGGTATTCTTGTTCCTTTTAAAGAAGGAGTGAAGCATTCACATTTTTGATCATCCGTCTTGAGTTTCATTTGTTCTAGGCATCTAGGGTAATTCAGGCATTTGGGCTAATAGCCACTTATCAATGAGTGCATACCATGTATGTCTTTCTGTGATTGGGTTAGCTCACTCAGGATGATATTTTCCAGTTCCAACTATTTGCCTACAAATTTCATAAACTCGTTGTTTTTGATAGCTGAGTAATATTCCATTGTGTAGATGTGCCACATTTTCTGTATCCATTCCTCTGTTGAAGGGCATCTGGGTTCTTTCCAGCTTCTGGCTATTATAAATAAGGCTGCTATGAACATAGTGGAGCACGTGTCTTTTTTATATGTTGGGGCATCTTTTGGGTATATGCCCAAGAGAGGTATAGCTGGATCCTCAGGCAGTTTAATGTCCAATTTTCTGAGGAACCTCCAGACTGATTTCCAGAATGGTTGTACCAGTCTGCAATCCCTTTGGTCATCCTTCTTGAGTTTCATGTGTTCTGTGCATCTAGGGTAATTCGAGCATTTGGGCTAATAGCCACTTATCAATGAGTGCATACCATGTGTGTCTTTCTGTGATTGGGTTAGCTCACTCAGGATGATATTTTCCAGTTCCCTCCATTTGCCTATGAATTTCATAAAGTCATTGTTTTTGATAGCTGAGTAGTATTCTGTTGTGTAGATGTGCCACATTTTCTGTATCCATTCCTCTGTTGAAGGGCATCTGGGTTCTTTCCAGCTTCTGGCTATTATAAATAAGGCTGCGATGAACATAGTGGAGCGCGTGTCTTTGTTATATTTAACTATTATTTCTTAGAAGCCTGTTGTTTTCTAATTCTGAAGTGTTAATTTTTGTTTTATAATATTTTATTTTGCTGTATTTTAATATTACACTTTAGAATTGGACAAAACAAACAGAGCTCAAGAGAAGACACAAGAAACAGAGACCCACTCATTCTCACACTCAGGAATCCCATAGAACCACTAAGCTGGAGACCGTAGTCTATGTGCAGAGGGCCTTGATGGAGGCCCTGTGTATGCTGCTTCAGCTCTGTGACTCATATGAGGTTTGATCATTTTATTTAGAGGACCCTCTGTCTCTTACAGTCTTTCTTACCTCTCTTGTGGTTCCCTGAGCTCTGTGAAGTGATTTAATGGAGACATCCCACTTAGAGCTTAGTGTTCCAAGGTCTCTTACTCTCTATATAAAGTCTGGCTGTGGGTCTCTGTATTTGTGCCCCTCTAGTGAAGGAGGCAGTCTCTCTGAGGATGGTTGTACAAGGCACACAGATCTGTGAGTATAACAATGTCATTTGAAGTCATTTTATCACTATATATTTTTCTTTTTCTTTTCTTTTTATAGACCAGTATAATTTGGTTTTACCCTAGGTCTCTGGGCTATCTAGTCTCTGGTTCTTGGTCACCTAAGCAGTGTCAGGTATGGGTTCCATCTTGTGGAGTGGAGCTTCAGTCAGATGAGTTATGGTTTGGTCACTCCCAAAGCTTTGTGCCACCATTGTCCTTGACATATCTTGCAGACACCTTTGTAGATCAAATAATAACCCATATATCTTTCAACTATTAGAATTCATAACTCTCTCAGGGTTTAATTTCTGTAGCTATCCCTTCTACACCTTTGCCTTGAATAGAAGCCATAAAATGTATTGTGTTAATTTTGTGATTAATATATCACAATCTGTTTATACTCTCATGATACAACTGTTGATAAATTCACCTTCTCTGTCTTTGTGCTTCATTTACATGAGTTTGTTACTGTTGTGTCGTATATAGAAGATCAGGAAAGATGTTGGTTCTGCAAGAATGATTAAACCACTTAAACTGTAAGGATTGGAAAGAGATAGGGTAAGAGTAATATTAGTAAAATATATTAAATAATAGAGCATTACCACTAGAATTATATGAGAAATATGGAAAGCTAGTAATTACAATATTCTATTTGTTGGTAGGGAGCAGTTGACATGCTCTTGCTATATAGTCTGTGCTTGCCACAAACTCACAACAGCCCTCCCACCTCAGCCTCCTGAGTGTTAAACACATCCAGCTTCAAGTGTTGTTTTTGAGAAAATACGTGCATTGATCAGTGGTAGCTACTGTAGTTCATGTAACACTGAACATTTTAATACAACAACACTTGTAATGGTCTTTATCTTGTAAACTTACTTTCTAGGTGGGATTCCATTCTATATCACTGATAATGGTAAACAGAAAGAGACTTATCACCAAGCAATTAGGTCCTGTAGTCCAGATAACATTGCCTGTATTCTGTTGGATGCTGCACCTCTTTAATTATTGTCCTTGTAGATATTTGTGTCATCTTCCATTTCAGATAATGTATTCCTAAAGGAGAGAAACACTTTATATTACCTCTGTGTAGTAGATATATGATATCCCTGTGCTTCCTATCCTTGAGTCCATGCAATAATTAATCATTTTGCAGTGCTCTAACGCTCCAAACATTGATCGGCGATGGCCAACTTACAGTTGGTTGGTAGTTGTCCTAGCAAGGAGACACCCTGTGAACCAGCCTTGACCTACCTGAAGCTGTCTTCCCCCAGACAGCACAGCTCTTAAGTTGTTGTTCTCTTACCTATGCATTTCTTAGCTTCTGCATGTGACTGGGGTTGCTGTGGTCTGGTTTTGTTTTCAACGTCTTCATCTTTTCTTTGGTATCTTATAAAAACCTTAGGTGTTTGAAGCTTGTGCACGTGTCCATACTAATTCCTCGCTGTTGACTTCAGTTTCCCTGCCATCCCTCTAGGCCGCTCACTGCTGACATGCCCTACCACCAAGTCTCAGCCAGAACCCTGCTTCAAGATGATTAAATACTAGGGGGGTGAGAGAAGAGGAGGAAAAGAATGTATCCTGGGTGTTCCTCCATCCCTTCTCTCTGGCTTTGCCTTTCCTCTGCTTCTTGACTTCATCTATTCCCAATCAGAATTCTGATTACCTTCTATACACTTTAGAGATGTAAACAGACATCTCATGAGTGCTGTGTCCTGTTGGGAGTTACACAGCTGTCTACATAACGGTGCCATTGCGTAGCATATGTTTTACATTTGAATTTCCTCTGTCTCCTTTCAGAGGAACTGATCTCAGGCCTCAGACATGCCAGGCAAGCATATATAAGCATATATTATCCCGGGATAATACCTTGTCACTTCACTTGCATGAAGCTGGAAATTTGGGAGTTATTGTTGGCATCTTTCTTAGCCTCTGTCCATCTTAACCACTTACCTTCCTCGACCTCACCCAGTGTTTGCAACACTTCATAGTAGCACCCTTGTCTAAACTGATCAGAGTTCTCCAATGTGGTGCCACCACTAATCTCCTTACCTCTAACGCGTTCCCTTCCTGGACACTATAATCGTAGTGATCATCTCGCAGTGGAACTCTAACCATGTGACACTTGACCTTCGCCTCATTTAAATGGAACCTAACGTTCCTCATTGCTTGTAGTACAGATGTCAGACTGTGGCAAGGAGTCACTTCAGATAATCAAGGAAGTAATTATACCTGCCAAGAAACTCTAGAGAGACCCAGAGGTTGCCACTCTCTCCACATCCTACAGATATTTTTGAAACCATGTAGACTGTTTGTTCCTGTTGCATATTCATTTATTCAGCATATTTACTGAGTCTACTGCCATAGGTATATTTAGATATTTCAGAGAGATCTTCAAAAAAAATAACCTCTAAATGTGGTCTCTAAATATGTCTTGTGTTGTAAGAGGTGTTGGGTGATCAGGACTGGGAGCTTTCAAGTCAGGCTGGTTTCATTTTATAGTCCATACTTACTGGCTATGGACAGATTACTGGGGCTCTGTACATTTCAGTTTCCATATCATTAAGATGATGAAACAACTTCAGATTTATTATCAAAAATGAACTAATTATATCCGAAAATACCTTAGCAAACTTTGTGACAGTTAGTAAGCCTTTACTAAATAGTGTTATTAGTCATGTGTTATGTATTTGTTGAGTACCACCAATAGACGGTAGGCACTGTGAATGGAGAGATGAACAAGCCCAAGAAAAAGCCTGTGGCAGTGATTTTAATTGTAAAACTCTTAACTGGCATGGCTAATATGAAACTTATAAGTAGGTAGGATAAGTATTATATATATCATACATAGGTATGTATAAGTATGTATTAGATACTTTTTTTTTTTTTTATTAACTTGAGTATTTCTTATATACATTTCGAAAGTGTTATTCCCTTTCCTGTTTCCGGCAACACCCCCTCCCCCCCCCTTCCTTATGGGTGTTCCTCCCAACCTCCCCCATTGCCGCCCTCCCCAACAGTCTAGTTCACATGGGGTTCAGTCTTAGCAGGACCCAGGGCTTCCCTTCCACTGGTGCTCTTACTAGGATATTCATTGTTACCTATGAGGTCAGAGTCCAGTGTCAGTCCATGTATAGTCTTTAGGTAGTGGCTTAGTCCCTGGAAGCTCTGGTTGCTTTGCATTGTTGTACATATGGGGTCTTGAGCCCCTTCAAGCTCTTCCAGTTCTTTCTCTGATTCCTTCAACGGGGGTCCTATTCTCAGTTCAGTGGTTTGCTGCTGACATTCGCCTCTGTATTTGCTGTGTTCTGGCTGTGTCTCTCAGGAGCGATCTACACTTCTGCACTTCTTTGCTTCATCCATCTTGTCTAATTGGGTGGCTGTATATATATATGGGCCACATGTGGGCAGGCTCTGAATGGGTGTCCTTCAGTCTCTGTTTTAATCTTTGCCTCTCTCTTCCCTGCCAAGGGTATTCTTGTTCCCCTTTTAAAGAAGGAGTGAAGCATTCACATTTTGATCATCCATCTTGAGTTTCATTTGTTCTAGGCATCTAGGGTAATTCAAGCATTTGGGCTAATAGCCACTTATCAATGAGTGCATACCATGTATGTCTTTCTGTGATTGGGTTAGCTCACTCAGGATGATATTTTCCAGTTCCAACCATTTGCCTACGAATTTCATAAAGTCGTTGTTTTTGATAGCTGAGTAATATTCCATTGTGTAGATGTGCCACATTTTCTGTATCCATTCCTCTGTTGAAGGGCATCTGGGTTCTTTCCAGCTTCTGGCTATTATAAATAAGGCTGCGATGAACATAGTGGAGCACGTGTCCTTTTTATATGTTGGGGCATCTTTTGGGTATATGCCCAAGAGTGGTATAGCTGGATCCTCAGGCAGTTCAATGTCCAATTTTCTGAGGAACCTCCAGACTGATTTCCAGAATGGTTGTACCAGTCTGCAATCCCACCAACAATGGAGGAGTGTTCCTCCTTCTGCACATCCTCACCAGCATCTGCTGTCACCTGAGTTTTTGATCTTAGCCATTCTCACTGGTGTGAGGTAAAATCTCAGGGTTGTTTTGATTTGCATTTCCCTTATGACTAAAGATGTTGAACATTTCTTTAGGTGTTTCTCAGCCATTCGGCATTCCTCAGCTGTGAATTCTTTGTTTAGCTCTGAACCCCATTTTTTAATAGGGTTATTTGTCTCCCTGTGGTCTAACTTTTTGAGTTCTTTGTATATTTTGGATATAAGGCCTCTATCTCTTGTAGGATTGGTAAAGATCTTTTCCCAATCTGTTGGTTGCCGTTTTGTCCTAACCACAGTGTCCTTTGCCTTACAGAAGCTTTGCAGTTTTATGAGATCCCATTTGTCGATTCTTGATCTTAGAGGATAAGCCATTGGTGTTTTGTTCAGGAAATTTTTTCCAGTGCCCATGTGTTCCAGATGCTTCCTTAGTTTTTCTTCTATTAGTTTGAATGTGTCTGGTTTGATGTGGAGGTCCTTGATCCACTTGGACTTAAGCTTTGTACAGGGTGATAAGCATGGATCGATCTGCATTCTTCTACATGTTGACCTCCAGTTGAACCAGCACCATTTGCTGAAAAATGCTATCTTTTTTTCCATTGGATGGTTTTGGCTCCTTTGTCAAAAATCAAGTGCCCATAGGTGTGTGGGTTCATTTCTGGGTCTTCAATTCTGTTCCATTGGTCTATGTGTCTGTCTCTGTACCAATACCATGCAGTATTTATCACTATTGCTCTGTAATACTGCTTGAGTTCAGGGATAGTGATTCCCCCTGAAGTCCTTTTATTGTTGAGGATAGTTTTAGCTATCCTGGGTTTTTGTTATTCCAGATGAATTTGCAAATTGTTCTGTCTAACTCTTTGAAGAATTGGATTGGTATTTTTGGGGTTTGCATTGAATCTGTAGATCGCTTTTGGTAAAATGGCTATTTTTACTATATTAATCCTGCCAATCCATGAGCATGGGAGATCTTCCCACCTTCTGAGGTCTTCTTCAATTTCTTTCTTCAGTGTCTTGAAGTTCTTATTGTACAGATCTTTTACTTGTTTGGTTAAAGTCACACTGAGGTACTTTATATTATTTGGGTCTATTATGAAGGGTGTCGTTTCCCTAATTTCTTTCTCGGCTTGTTTCTCTTTTGTGTAGAGGAAGGCTACTGATTTATTTGAGTTAATTTTATACCCAGCCACTTTGCTGAAGTTGTTTATCAGCTTTAGTAGTTTTCTGGTGGAACTTTTGGGATCACTTAAATATACTATCATATCATCTGCAAATAGTGATATTTTGACTTCTTCTTTTTCCGATCTGTATCCCCTTGACCTCCTTTTTTGTTGTCTGATTGCTCTGGCTAGAACTTCAAGAACTATATTGAATAAGTAGGGAGAGAGGGCAGCCTTGTTCAGTCCCTGATTTTAGTGGGATTGCTTCAAGTTTCTTCCATTTAGTTTAATGTTAGCCACTGGTTTGCTGTATATGGCTTTTACTATGTTTAGGTATGGGCCTTGAATTCCTATTCTTTCCAGAACTTTTTATCATGAAGGGGTGTTGAATTTTGTCAAATGCTTTCTCAGCATCTAATGAAATGATCATGTGGTTTTGTTCTTTCAGTTTGTTTATATAATGGATCACGTTGATGGTTTTCCGATATTAAACCATCCCTGCATGCCTGGGATGAAGCCTACTTGATCATGGTGGATGATTGTTTTGATGTGCTCTTGGATTCGGTTTGCCAGAATTTTGTTGAGTATTTTTAAGGCCGATGTTCATAAGGGAAATTGGTCTGAAGTTCTCTTTCTTTGTTGGGTCTTTGTGGTTTAGGTATAAGAGTAATTGTGGCTTCATAGAAGGAATTCGGTAGTGCACCATCTGTTTCAATTTTGTGGAATAGTTTGGATAATATTGGTATGAGGTCTTCTATGAAGGTCTGATAGAATTCTGCATTAAACCCATCTGGACCTGGGCTCTTTTTGGTTGGGAGACCTTTAATGACTTCTTCTATTTCCTTAGGAGTTATGGGGTTGTTTAACTGGTTTATCTGTTCCTGATTTAACTTCGGTACCTGGTATCTGTCTAGGAAATTGTCCATTTCCTGTAGATTTTCAAGTTTTGTTGAATATAGGCTTTTATAAAAGATCTGATGATTTTTTGAATTTCCTCTGAATCTGTAGTTATGTCTCCTTTTCATTTCTGATTTTGTTAATTTGGACACACTCTCTGTGTCCTCTCGCCAGTCTGGCTAGGAGTTTATCTATCTTGTTGATTTTCTCAAAGAACCAACTTTTGGTTCTTTTGATTCTTTCTATGGTCCTTTTTGTTTCTACTTGGTTGATTTCAGCTCTGAGTTTGATTATTTCCTGCCTTCTACTCCTCCTGGTGTATTTGCTTCTTTTTGTTCTAGAGCTTTTAGGTGTGCTGTCAAGCTGCTGACATATGCTCTTTCCTGTTTCTTTCTGCAGGCACTCAGCGCTATGAGTTTTCCTCTTAGCACAGCTTTCATTGTGTCCCATAAGTTTGGGTATGTTGTACCTTCATTTTCATTAAATTCTAAAAAGTTTTTAATTTCTTTCTTTATTTCTTCCTTGACCAGGTTATCATTGAGTAGAGCATTGTTCAATTTCCACGTATATGTGAGCATTCTTCCCTTATTGTTATTGAAGACCAGCTTTAGGCCGTGGTGGTCCGATAGCACGCATGGGATTATTTCTATCTTTCTGTACCTGTTGAGGCCCGATTTTTGACCAATTATAGGGTCAATTTTGGAGAAAGTACCATGAAGAGCTGAGAGAAGTTATATCCTTTTGTTTTAGGGTAGAATGTTCTATAAATATCCGTTAAGTCCATTTGGCTCATGACTTCTCTTAGTCTGTCTACGTCTCTGTTTAATTTCTGTTTCCATGATCTGTTCATTGATGAGAGTGGGGTGTTGAAATCTCCTACTATTATTGTGTGAGGTGCAATGTGTGTTTTGAGCTTTAGTAAGGTTTCTTTTACGTATGTAGGTGCCCTTGTATTTGGGGCATAGATATTTACGATTGAGAGTTCATCTTGGTGGATTTTTCCTTTGATGAATATAGTGTCCTTCCTTATCTTTTTGATGACTTTTAGTTGATTTTTTTTTTTTTTTTTTTTTTTTTTTTTTTTTTCGGAGCTGGGGACCCGAACCCAGGGCCTTGCGCTGTAGGCAAGCGCTCTACCACTGAGCTAAATCCCCAACCCCGACTTTTTAGTTGAAAATTGATTTTATTTGTTATTAGAATGGCTACTCCAGCTTGCTTCTTCAGACCATTTGCTTGGAAAGTTGTTTCCCAGCCTTTCACTCTGAGGTAGTGTCTGTCTTTGTCTCTGAGGTGTGTTTCCTGTAGGCAGCAGAATGCAGGGTCCTCGTTATGTATCCAGTTTGTTAATCTATGTCTTTTTATTGGGAGTTGAGGCCATTGATGTTGAGAGATATTAAGGAATAGTGATTATTGCTTCCTGTTATATTCATATTTGGATGTGAGGTTGTGTTTGTGTGCTTTTCTTCTCTTTGTTTTGTTGCCAAGACGATTAGTTTCTTGCCTCTTCTAGGGTATAGCTTGCCTCCATATGTTGGGCTTTACCATTTATTATCCTTTGTAGTGCTGGATTTGTAGAAAGATATTGTGTAAATTTGGTTTTGTCATGGAATATCTTGGTTTCTCCATCTATGTTAATTGAGAGTTTTGCAGGATACAGTAGCCTGGGCTGGCATTTGTGTTCTCTTAGGGTCTGTATGACATCAGTCCAGGATCTT
>NC_046156.1:86393979-86438979 GCF_011064425.1 Rattus rattus
TNGTTTCTGGCGAAAAGTCTGGTGTGATTCTAATAGGTCTGCCTTTATATGTTACTTGACCTTTTTCCTTACTGCTTTTAATATTCTTTCTTTATTTTGTGCGTTTGGTGTTTTGACTATTATGTGACGGGAGGTGTTTCTTTTCTGGTCCAATCTATTTGGAGTTCTGTAGGCTTCTTTTGTATGCTTATGGGTATCTCTTTTTTAGGTTAGGGAAGTTTTCTTCTATGATTTTGTTGAAGATATTTACTGGTCCTTTGAGCTGGGAGTCTTCACTCTCTTCTATACCTATTATCCTTAGGTTTGATCTTCTCATTGAGTCCTGGATTTCCTGTATGTTTTGGACCAGTAGCTTTTTCCGCTTTACATTATCTTTGACAGTTGAGTCAATGATTTCTATGGAATCTTCTGCTCTGAGATTCTCTCTTCCATCTCTTGTATTCTGTTGGTGAAGCTTGTATCTACAGCTCCTTGTCTCTTCTTTTGGTTTTCTATATCAGGGTTGTTTCCATGTGTTCTTTTCTTGATTGCTTCTATTTCCATTTTTAATTCCTTCAACTGTTTGATTGTGTTTTCCTGGAATTCTTTCAGGGATTTTTGTGTCTCCTCCCTATGGGCTTCTACTTGTTTTTTTGTTTTCCTGGAATTCTTTCAGATATTTTTGTGTCTCCTCTCTATGGGCTTCTACTTGTTTATTTACGTTTTCCTGGAATTCTTTCAGGCATTTTTGCGATTCCTCTCTGTAGGCTTCTACTTGTTCTCTAAGGGAGTTCTTCACGTCTTTCTTGAAGTCCTCCAGCATCATGGTCAAATATGATTTTGAAACTAGATCTTGCTTTTCTGGTGTGTTTGGATATTCCATGTTTGTTTTGGTGGGAGAATTGGGCTCCGATGATGTCATGTAGTCTTGGTTTCTGTTGCTTGGGTTCCTGCGCTTACCTCTCGCCATCAGATTATCTCTAGTGTTACTTTGTTCTGTTATTTCTGACAGTGGCTAGACTGTCCTATAAGCCTGTGTGTCAGGAGTGCTGTAGACCTGTTTTACTGTTTTCTTTCAGCCAGTTATGGGGACAGAGTGTTCTGCTTTCGTCGTGTAGTTTTTCCCTCTACAGGTCTTCAGCTGTTCCTGTGGGCCTGTGTCTTGAGTTCACCAGGCAGGTCACTTGCAGCAGAAAAGTTGGTCTTACCGGTGGTCCCGAGGCTCAAGTTCGCTCGCGGGGTGCTGCCCACGGGCTCTCCGCGGTGGCAGCAACCAGGAAGATCTGCGCCGCCCCTTCCGGGAGCCTCCGTGCACCAGGGTTCCAGATGGCCTCCGGTGTTTTCCTCTGGAATCAGCAATGTGTGTAGAGAGCAGTCTCTTCTGGTTTCGCAGGCGTGTCTGCCTCTCTGAAGGTTTAGCTCTCCCTCCCACGGGATTTGGGTGCAGAGAACTGTTTATCCGGTCTGTTTCCTTCAGGTTCCGGCGGTGTCTCAGGCAGGAGTCCTGCCGCTCCTGGGCCCTCTCCCACGGGAGCCCAGAGGCCTTATACAGTTTCCTCTTGGGCCAGGGATGTGGGCAGGGGTGGGCAGTGTTGATGGTCTCTTCCACTCTGCAGCCTCAGGAGTGCCCACCTGACCAGGCGGTGAGGTCTCTCTCCCACGGGTTCTGGGAGCAGAGAGCTGTATTCGTATACTTAGATATGGTAGAATAATAAATAATTAGGAAATACGTAAAAGTTATTCACATATAGAATAAGTGATAACATGGTTGATTAATCATAGATTTGCATATCTGTGTAGCGGATGATGGTCTTCATTTAATTTCTGTTATTGAAGTACCCTGACCAAGAAGTCACTTAGGGGAGAAAATAGTGGTGTGTGTGTGTGTGTGTGTGTGTGTGTGTGTGTGTGTGTGTGTGTGCGTGTGTTTAGGGGAAGGGGCTTATTTGGCTTACATTTCCAAGTTCCAGCTCATCATTTTTGGGAAGTTAAGGGAGAAACATAAGCTATTATACCCACAGTCAAGAGCACAGCGAGAACGGACACCCTCTGTTCCTTGCCTGCTGCTGTTCACGCTCAGCCACTTTCAGGGCCCAGCCCATAGAATGATGCTGCACACATTCAGGGTCAATCTTCCTACCTTAATTAACAACTAAGAAAATACCTGACAGTAGTGCCCTTGGCCAACCTAATGTAGACAATTGCTAAATTAAGAGTCTTCTTGGTGATTGTAGCTTGTATCAGATTGACAGCTAAATAAAGCACAGGGATCTTTTCAAAAGGATCTTTTTACCTCATATATTTCTAATTTTTCCTAGGACTGGGCAGATGGTCATTCTCTCAAACAAAGGTCTTCATAGTTGAGGTATACTATCAAATGATGACTTTAAAATGTGTAGGGATTGTGTATATGAAAGGAATTGTGTATATGCTAGGGCTTAAATGTATTCCTGCACTTCTTGCAGCAGAAAAGGCCCACACTGTCACACTTTGCAGGCCAAATCTTCACTCCCTGGTGGGTTATTTGTTATGTGGTGAGTAGGAAGTCATGGCTATTCTGTACCAAAATCTTGACTGTTTCATTTAAATCACCTTTGTCATGGTCCTGAAACCCTACAGGGAGTGTGATTTACAGATGTAAATTTCAAGGGAGCTCCCAGCCTTTGAAGAATTGTCAAATAATTCTTCAATATAAAAACTATCAAAATTATCGAAAAGGGTAATTCCTTTAAGGAATTGTCAGTCAGTGGAGAGTATGAGGCCGTGGTTAACAATGAGCATTTACAGATAGAGAAGAGAACAGCCTTACCAAATACCACTGGTCATCAGGGCCGAGCTCAGCTGCGAAGTGCTTGCCACATGAGCACTTAAGGACCTTAGTTCGGACTCCAAGCGCCTGTATAAAAAGCTAGGTACCGCAGTGAGCCTGTAATCACAGTGCCAGGGGAAGAGGAGACAGCAGGATCACTGGAGTTTACTGGCCAGCCAGTTTAACTGAATCGGCAAGCTCCAGGTTTAGTGAGAATCTTCTTTAAAAAGTAAGGTATAGTGACAGATAGTGCTCACACCTAGCCAGATATTTATAACAACATCCCTGTAAGGCTTGGGGACTATCTCAAGATAGAGAACAGCTTCTAAATGCACTTTTCTGGGTGTGACAGTCACTGTAGTCTTGAATTTAGCAGCTGTGCTTACCTGCTCAAAACGTACCCTGTCAGCAAATAGGTTATGCTGGGGAGGAGTTCTATGGCCCCACCCCTTCTTGATCTAATATGGGTTACTGATAGATGCTGGAATATGAGCAGTCATTGAATAATTTTCTACCATGGTAACACAGAGGACCTGGTTGCACTCAGTGGGTCACTTAATACACACATACAGACATGAATGTGGGAAAGAGATTTATAAGGATGGAAACAGGATGAGGAGGGAGATGGGTGAGAGATAAGAATAATAAGAATGCCTTTTATACACATTTAAAAATGTTAATGAACAAATTTAGTTAATTATGAAAACATTTCAAAAAGTAAAGTGAAAACCAATTGAAGATGACACCCAGCATCACTTTCTGGCTTACACACACACACACACACACACACACACACACACACACACACACAAAAGACTGTGCTTTGGAGTAGCTTTTGGTTGGTAGAATGCTTGCCTAGTATACACAAGGGAGAAAAAGAATATGAAGCAAAATTCATTAGGAAGAGCCAAAAGGATAAAGTTGAAACGACCGTGTTATGGAAAAGCACATAACAAATAGGGTGAGGAACACCACAGTTAGCCTCAGCAGTGATCAGGTTTTGCAGTCTCCTCGCCCTCCCTTCTCCTACCATTTATTTTAAGGCAGACTACAATTATCACATTTTATCTGTGATAATTTAAGTTATAGCTCCAAAAGATTTTAGCAGCCATAATACCGTTACCATACATAAAAATTATCAACAATTATATAATGATCCCATTTCTCAGTTACCTAATAAGTGTTTTTTATGGTTTGAACTGGAATCCATAAAAGACCCACGTTTTGTGATTAGTTCGTACGTCTTAGACAGGTTCTAGTTCTTTTTGTGTTTGCTTATAATTTTCCCACAGTAGAAACTGGGCCTCTAGGAGCTCCTATCATCTCGACGTTGTTGATTACATCCTTATGGTGTCTGTCTCCTGAATTAGCTACAGATTCATCCTAAATCTGGAGCCTCGGAGTTTTAAGCTTAATTGGAGGATAGGGAGAGGGACCATGAGTACTGTAGCTTGTGGAATGTAGCTTCCAGAATGACTGGTCCTCTGTAGTTTTCTGATTATTAGCAAGCATTGATGGTCACTGCTAGGTACCTTAATTCTACAATGGTAGCAGGAAGTGTTGAATGACACATTAGATTGCTTTTGAGATCCCTGACCTCTACCTCTGTTTAAAGTTTCTGAAAGGGATGGCTTTTAATTCATTCGTGTGTTACTCTGCTTGAAAACCATGCTCTTCCTGGTTGTGTATCTGTATTTCACATTTGTGTGTGGAGATTGCCTGCACCCTGGAAGAATGCGGAGACTAGAGACTTGTAGGTAGGTAGTTTATCTGTTTGGTGTCTCCTTTGTACGTTGAGTGTCACTGTCCTCTGAGAAACTCAAATTCGGAGGTGAAGAGTGAAAGCCCAGATATACATTAATCCTGTGTAGAGGTGTTAATAAAATAATTTCTGATCTTCTGCCAGTTATATAAAGGACTTCAGATTTATTCAAGTTATGCAAAAGATCATATTTGGAAGTTATATCTTTTTATATAACTTCTTCCTATTTAAAATACATGGACTTATTCCAGCCCTAGAATCTAATGTCACATTTGTTTGGTTGCCAAACCATTTTAAAACTAGAGACATACTGTTCCCAAAACCCTTATATAATTTGAAGTAAGCTCCCTCCAAATGTGGTAGAGAAACATTTTTTATCCAGTGTGTATGCATTTAGAGAGTACTTAAAATAGCACATATGTAAATGTTTACTTTTAGCCATTACTCCTCAAATAATTAATGCATGTTTTATTGTTATAATAATGACAGTAATGTAGAGAATACTCAGCGTAACCTCTGAATACAGGATTAGATATTGCGTTGTCTTTTCTGCATAATTAAATGTATTGATGTTTGCATACCAAATTACTTCCCTAGAATTTTTTAAAAGCCCCAATAAGAGTGACTGCCTATGAGTCCTGCTTTCACTTTTGCAGGCAAGCTGCCCCAGCCCATCACTTACTGTAAGGTGCCAGTAGTGTGATTCAGCAGTCTCCACTGACACACAGCTCAGCGGGGTCAGAGGCTCGGGTGGATAGAGGCTAGGAGGAGTAAGGCACCTCGGCCCACTGCTCATGAGAGCCTCTGCTACTCAGTCCTTGCCTTTTATTTCTCATGTCAGTCCCCCATCTCTGACTCATTGTTCTCTGAAAGACTTAACTTTGTACAAAATGAGGGAATTCTGGGAGTCCATGGCATCGGGGTTTTATTGCTGTGAAGAGACACCATGGCCACAGCAGCTCCTATAAAAGGAAGCATTTAATTGGGGATTGCTTATAGTTTCAGAGGTTAGTCCATGCTCATCATGGCCTAGAACATGGTGGTACACAGGCAGCTATGATGTGGGAGAAACAGCTAGGAGTTCTATATCCAGATTCATGGGCAGCAGTGAGGGCAAGCCACTGGGCCTGGCTTGGGCTCCTGAAACCTCAAAGCCCACTCCAAGTGACACACTTCCTCTAATAAGGCCACACCCATTCCGACAAGGCCACACCTCCTAATCCTTTCTATAGTGCTACTCCCTGGTGACCAAGCATTCAAATCTATGATCCTTTGGGGGCCATTCTCATTCAACCGATTGGAACAATATCTAGCATATGCTGATATGTCTTAGAAGAATCATGCTTCTTCATTCTGGCATTACCATTTATAGTACTGCTGACTTAGTTTTTATAATGTCATTGATAGATTTCTCAATTGCCTATCAATTGTCAATAGATGTAACATTATCTAAAATACCTTGAAAATCTTAAATTTACTCCTGTGTGTGTGTGTGTGTGTGTGTGTGTGTGTGTGTGTGTGTGTGTGTGTGTGTGTGTCTCAGGGGCGGGGGTTGGGGGATGGGAGTGAGGTAGAGAACACAGGCCACTGGCTGCAGTGCAAGCATGGAGGTTAGTGGACAACTTTGTGGAATTGGTTCTTTCTCTTCACCTCTGTGTTGGTTCCAGGATGGAATACAAGTTGCCAGATTTGTATATCCAGTACCTTTTCCTGCCAAACTGTCTTGCTGGACCCCAAAACTTCTTTTTAAAGGTGTTACTTAGTTTGGCTAATACTGAAGAGTTACAAGTTATAAAATATTAACGTTTTGTCTAAAATGACAGATCTATAGTAGTTGGCTCAGATAATTCATAATTGTCCCATTCGTGTCATGGCATAATAGAAAGTGTGAGGATTAGTGTGCTTTTTGACTACAACAGTGACTGTCACCTGTGCCTTAAAACATGGCGGTGAACAGTGTAGAGACACATGCTCCACTTGGGTTTTTTTGACTCAAGTCCTGTGAATCATGAACAGGATTTTGACTAGGCTGAGACCCTAGTCAAATTACACAGACGCCGGGCTGGGATAATCTTTTCACCTCCTTGCAGATTACCACTGGGATAAACTTAATTCTTTGGTGTGGTGCTAGTGCTGGTGTTTTCTTTTCTTTTTCTTTTTTCCTTTTTTTAAAAGTAATTCTATTAAAGGCTTATTTTAAAATAGTTTAGTTTTATAGATATACTGAATTATAAAATTTCAGTGGTGTTTTAATATTTTCTTTAGATGTTTAAATTTAATTAATTGATTGATTGATTTGTGCTCATGTACATGGGTGGAAGACAACTTCAGGAAGTTGGTTCTCTCCATCATCAGGCTTGGTGGCCAGAACCTTTACCTGCTAAGACACCTTGCCAGCCTAGCATGCCTCTTCCAAGATTCAGTAGTAATAGCATTTACTCACACTGGTTTTAATATCAGTTTTGTAGTTTATAGATTTTTAATTTGATATAGTAATATCACTTTTTGTTCTATAAGTTTGTTATAGATTCATAAAATGTTGCATTTTATGATGAATTACCAAAACTTTGTTGAGTGTTCTTCATACATGTCCTCTGCAGTACTCACTGAAGGAAATGCAAACTAGATCTCTGTTTCAAAGATGTAGTATAGACTGGCGGAAGTCCATAATACATACCTACCTTATAAGTAGTGCTAGCAGAATAGTGTGCAAAAATGCTGTATTTGTACAAGAGGAGCTGGTCAGTAAGAAGGGGTCATGTCTCATGTGGGCCTTGTAAAATACATAGATGGCTACAACAGAAAATGGCTTTCTATTCTGCAGGGTAAGCAGAACAGTCATTTGCCCTATCTCTGACTTCAGAACTCTGTTGTGTAACACAGAAATATTGACAATTTGTAACTTCTCATTATAGGGCACTGGAATTGGCTGTAAAGTACAAAACCCATGTTGATACAGTTCTTGCTTATCGTCAAAAGTTTTTGGAGACATTTGGTAAACAGGAAACGAATAAACGATATTTGCAATACGCAGAAGGCGTAAGTATTATACAGTGTTTACAGTAGTATGTATGCCTTATGTAAACATCATATAACAGAAGTTGAGCGATTCATACTCTAATTTCTTTAATAACGCACATCAGTTTTTATGATAATTTGTTTTGAGGTTGGTGCCCTTTGATATTTTTAGGTAAATCATGTAGATATCTAGAAAGCTAACTCTTAGATCTGTTTCCCCTTGTTTAGGAAAAACACACACGCCCAAAACACATTACTTCCACCAATGAAATTTTAGCTTATTTGTAAGACATTTTCATTCTAAACTGTGTATGTCTGTGACTTTGTACACATGATTGTACTTGCAGAGGACAGAGGAAAGCATCAGACCCCTAGAGTTAACAGGCACTTGTGAGGGCCCAACATGGCTGCTGGGAGCCGCACCTGCATCCTCTGCTAGAGCATCAGGTGCCGGGGAGCCATCTCTGACTCAAAACCACATTTCAAATAGCAAAACCGCAGCGTCCTTTCCTCCTTCCTACGCGACATGTACAGCTGCTGAAGCATGGTATCTCAGTTGTAAGCTCAGCCAGAGTCAGGGTTCTGGGGGTTTTGTTAGCCCAAACAGGCTGCTACGTAACAAGCTACTTCCATCTTCTTTGGTATTCTAGCCTTCTGCTTTTCCTCCTTGTGGACGGCATTTGGAAGTTAACAACAAAAGTCACAAAATAGGATTAAAAGAAAAAAGTTAATTAAAACTTTCTGACTACTGATGTAAAAGTTAAGCATAGGAAAATAGCTTGTGTGGCCAGCATCTACGTGCTGATGTTCTGGTATCATTTGGGTCTGTCACCCAGTTATCATCCATAGTTATCTACTGTGCTAAAATGCCAGCCATATATATTATCTCATACCTAAGAGCTGAACAGATGTGTGCCCTTACCAGCACAGAGGGAGAGGTCCATCCTCTGCCCTTCCTACCAGAACACAGGAGAGAGAAATTCAGCTTTACTGAAGACAGCTCTTCTAAAACAGATTGAGTAGTACGTGTGCATCCATCGGAGTGTTTGTGGAGGCCGGAAGAGGGCGTTGGAGCCCAGGAGCTGGAGTTGTCAGGGAGGTAATCACCTGATATGAGTGCTGGGAACTGAACTCTGCCAGAGCCACGGCTCTCCTAACTGTGGAGCCACCCCTCCAACCTCCTGGAGACAGCTTCAGATCAGATCAGAGAGGGCACAGAAAGATGACTCCAGGCCCCACGCCCTAAGTTTGTTCCCATTTGGTTACCTTCCCTTGGTTTCCTGTCTGTAGAATCTGAAACTGGTACTTGTTGTATCCTGTCGTATCTGACGGCCTCTGGTTTGTGAAGGGGCCGTATTAGCTGCAGTTCTGAGCCGTTGCAATGGCGTTTGGTTCCTGTGCCATGCGCACTGCACACACCGATAAACTGGCTTGCTTCTCTTGTTAATCTGTCCTTCATTACAGGAGTCAGTGTCACTATGAATTTAGGAGAGTTGAGGAAAATTACCCTTCCTGACGTCTTCTAAGGTGGCTGTGGGAGGGGACATTTGGAAGGAGCAGAAACTAGAAGAGAGATAAGGGTGCATTTGGTCAGGAGAGATGTCAGTAGTAGTAATCAAGGCCCCCAAAATGCTCCTCTCTCGAGGCCTTTTTCTTCCCTTTCTTGGTTATGCAGTTGCCTCTTCAAATCTTAGTTTTCCATTACTTTCACTGACCATTAAATTGAAAAACACCTAGAAATTCAAGCGATCACATGGTCATGTGACTTCCTATTTTATACCAGGCACTCACTGTCTCCTTCCCCTTACATAATTTTAAAAATGTATTTATTACCTGTCTCTGTGTTTATTATCTCTATGAAGATAGTGGTTTTTAATGTTTTCATCCGTTATTGAACCCTGTCCTTAGGTCAAGGCTTGACATAAACAGGGGTTCCGTATTTGTTGCACAGAGAAGGCTATAATACAGAGTAAGGATGTAAACAGCTGAGAGCTTCAGCAAAGTTCCCAGGCCCAAGGCTGTAGGTCAGTTATAGAGGCCTTGCCTAGCATATGTGAGGCACTGGGCTCGATCCCTAGCTTCACATCAAACACACATTTCTGAAGTGTAGCTGATGGCCAGTCAGCCATAGCACAGTGCTCTGGAGAGAGAACGGGGCCTGAGTGAGAAGACTGAGTGTGGAAGCTCTCAGAGAGTCAGGCAGGAGATGAGAAGTTGGTGAAGAGAAGGACTTGACTCTGTGGTTCCTGAAGGCAGTGTCCTCGAGGAGTGAGGGATAAGAAGAGGGTAGCCTGAGGCAGAAGGAAAACAGGGTGAGGGCTATTAGATAGCTGAGTATAAGGACAGTGAATTCATTCATGGCTGATTGCGTCGGTATTCTCAGTTTAATTAGGCAGCTGCCCTTTACTAAGAGTAGGCAAACTGGGCACTAAGACAGAGAGCCATTAGACACGGATTGTTTAAACCCTTTTATGCAACTAAGAAGTGACTAGGGATCAAGATAAGTTCCAAATAGTTTGGCACTCCCTATAGTAGAGAGTATGGCTTTTGATGTAGACACTTGAAACTGTCAGAGAACAAGCACTCTTACCTAAAACAGACTGTTAAAAATATTTTTATTAGGACTAAATTATCTGTAGAACACGGTCCTCAAACTGGATAAATGTCAGGTGAGATGAGACAGTCATCTTCTGCAGGAGACCATCGAGTGATGCATTCACTTGCATTTCAGCCCGGAACTGATGACGTCCTGAGCTGAGCTGCAGGGCTGGCTGCAGGGCTGGCTGCAGGGCTGGCTGCAGGGGCAGCACTGCAGCAGGTGCTCCGTAGAGCTGCATCGCGGCTCACTAGCGAAACAGGCGTCAGTCAGTGTACGGCTGGAAGAAGGCCAAGGCAGGCAGCAAAGTTTGTCTCCCTTTTTATAACAGCTTTGTTAAACATGGAAGTGCATGCATTGCCATTTAAAAATAACAAGTTGTGGCCCAATGGAAACCATTCTTTCAATAATCTAATATTTGTCTTGCTTTTCCGCAGGCTGTCATTTGATTCTTAGTACAGACAGTGACCATCTAGGCTAAAAGACATTCTATTAATTATTAATCAGTCTGTCTTATATATTATAAATATGTACAATTATTTTTACAGTTTCCAAAATATCAGCAAATTACTTAATGGAAATTTAGACAAAATTTGGAATAAAAAAAATTACTAAATGATTTCATCAAGTACTAGTAGCACAAAATAGTCATGCAGTTCTGTTAGGATTGGAGCTAATCTCTCAGTGTCTGCTCAAGCAGCCACGCTGCTTTGGTCTGGTTTTTACTGTTTACTCAGTGCCCCTGTGCAAAGAGGTAAAGCCTCTTTATTTCTGACTGAGTCTTAGAGCTTTGGGTCTGTTTCACAGTTTGAACTTAGTCTAGAACCCAATTTTTCTCATGTCTTGCCTCAGAAGACACACATTCGTAAATAAGTGATCTCCAAATATTTAACAGTGGATTCCTAAAGAAATAAATATTTCCAAAGAAATTTCTCATAGAACTCAGGGACCGAGGAGTCCTTTCCCTATATCAAATCCAATGAACTTAGAGATGAGTCTAAGCTAGGGTGTACGTGCCTTTGTCATGGATAAAAGAGAAGCAGATAAAACTCTTTTTGTTACCCATGTGTCTCCCAATCATGCCTGTAATCTGCTTCCTTTGATGGCTTTCATCAGTTAGTGAGTAACCACACCCTTGTCACTTTAAGACACCATGGAGCCACTTGTGAAACAACATTCCCTTGTCTTTCCTTGCAAGCTGGACTTCTAATGGCTTACATGTCCACAGCAGAGCTGGTGCGAGCACACTCTAGTTGTTGCCCTGCCCAGTTTGCCTTTGTTTGTGTCAGAGTTGCTGCTTTACATTGTCCCTAAGCTCCTGTGCAGATTTTGAGGTTCTGTGGCTGTTTCCATGTGCTGTGTACAGAGCTGCACAGAATTTTGGTCTTTTGAACCTCAGAATAAGTCTTTCTTGTACTTTATAACCATTCTCTTGATCCCAAAGGTAGCTCGTGGGTTTTCAGCATTACTTCTCACTAACGTCTCTTAATACCTTCTCTGTCCGTGTTCTGGAAGTCATATATCCCATTTTTATTTACTCTTGGTTACTTTAGATTGACCAAAAACACAGAATATAAATACAATTCTCTTTTCCCTTCTGTTGTAGCTCCAAATAGACTGGGAGAAAATCAAAGCGAAAATCGAGATGGAAATTACGAAAGAACGAGACCGGTCATCCAGCGGCCAGGCCAGCAAGAATACGGGCTTAAAGCCCTAAGTGCCATGCCAACCTCTACCTAGTGCGGAATAACCAAAGATGTGCATGTTTTGTTTGCTTTAAAAAAAAAAGGCATAATTTTAAGGCTAGTGGTGTCTCTTGATGGTAGAGCACTTGCCTAGCATGCATGAGGCCCTGGGTTTGATCCCCAGCCCTGTCAAAAGAATAAGTGTATGCACTTTCTGTGTATTTAATACTTAAGGTACATTCAGGAAGATTAAGCACAAAATAACTTACACAATTCCATCATTTATATTTTTCTAGTCTAATAATTAAGAAAATATTTCTATATGCTTATCTATGCCCTACGAGTGTGGATTACATTCCAGTTTTTTTTTTTTTTCATTTCTTTATTTCTGGTTCTTCAGTATGAATAGCTATTAATTCTTATAATAAAGCCTTGAGTTATTTACAGTGTATTTTATTGTTCATTTCTACTTGATATATAAATTATAAAGTATCTCCCATACTTTATAAAACAAAAGTACAGGAGGAAGGGTTTGAGGAAAATGTTATAGTGTAGACAGTTGTATACTGAAGCTAATAGTTCAAATAGAGAAAGCTGGGAGCAGCTCCGATGCCCATCAGCTAAATTAGATAAAACCAGTGGTATTCACGTGCAGGGGAGTTATTCTCTCAAAAGGACTGAGCTGTGGCACATGCTGCAACATGGACGGGCCCTGGAGAACTTCCACTAAGTGAAGTAGACTGGACATGGCACAGACGTCAGTCGGTCCTGCAGCGCTTACCCAAGGCAACTGGAATAAGCAAGTTCTGGTCAGAACAGAGACAAGAGGACAGGCACTGGAGGAAGGGAACTCAGGATTGCATTGTGCAGTTCCTGTTTTGGGGTGAGGGAGTCCTAGAAATGGGTAGTGGTGATGGTTAACACTGTGGATGTTGTAAACCTCTGTTGTCCTCTTAAAAGGATTCAAATGGTAAGTTTTCTTTCCAGGTTTTCTGTTGTTTTTTTACTATATTGAAAAAGTGGGCAAAAATTCCTCCCTGACTTGAGAATATTTGGGCTAAGCCCTAGAGTCTGAGTTTTCAAAACTCTCCTCACTGGATGAACCTGTTTGGCTGGCTTTAATCTAATGCATCCCCAAATCCCCAAAAGCTTTTTAACAATGCCACAGACATCCCTCTACAGTGTCCTTGAACCAGCTCTGTGCATCACAGAGCACATGAACACTCACAGGGGAAAACATCGCCCCTGCCCTCCACGGTAACTGCTGATGCAGGTTTTGTTCATCAAAATGCCCGTAGTTCCAACAAGTACCTTTTCTTTTATAAACTGTTAGACTGCTCAATTTAAGTCCAGAGTTTGGATACATGAATATGTTCAATTCATGAAATCTGAGAAATTGACTTATATGTATTACATGCTTTCTACATTGTTACATTTCAGCGTAATGTTTCAAAAGAAAAAATGGCTAAAGGGTTAAATTTTATGTTTAGCATATTTATCACAATAAAAAAGTTAAAAAAAAAAAGATAAAGTCTGTTTGTGTTCTTTGATATCTTACAATTCAGTTTACTCTTAACACTGCCTACCAGAGTCAGCAGTGGACACCACAGGCCACAGGTTGCAGCTGGACTGTGTTTTCTTCAGCTATCAGTTGCCTCGAGTCCCCAGCTATCTGCACTTGTATTTGACATGGCTATACATTGGGGGTCCCCATAAACCCCTCCATTCCAAGTTGATAATTCAGCAGAATTATCTGTGGAGCTTATAGGAGGGCTTCACTGCGGTTTTATTTGGAAGGATAAATGGAAGTCAAACAGACACATAGAGGAAGCACAGAGAGCAAGGCCTGGGGAGGAAGAAGGGCACAGACAGAACCTCCTCATCCTGATCTTGTGAATTCAGGAGACTGTCCATCTTCCCCATTCATGAATGTGTTCAGCAGGAAACATCTTCCCTGAGTATTGCTGTCTTGAGTTTTCTCAGTTTTGTTCTTAAAATTAAGGTTTAATTATATATGCATAATTGATTGAAATGTTGCCCTCTGTCTTGTTAGAGTTTTTGTTCCTGTGGTAAAACACCATGACCAAGAACAATTTGGGGAGAAAGGATTTATTTCTGTTTTCAGTTTCATATTGCAGTCCATCATCGAAGGATGTGTGGTTAGGAATCCAAACAGGGCAGGGACCTGGAAACAGGGCTAGACCTCTCAGTCAGCTGAACTCTAGGAGGCACAATGGGTTTGCAGATTCCATTTATTTATTTGCTCAGTGAATCTTATTGAGGCATTTTCTCAGTCTGTCTTTCCAAATAACTCTACCTTGTCTCAAGTTGGCAGTGTAAACCAGCCAGGACAGCCGTGCTGCTGGCCTTCGTCTCTTGCCCTGAGATCTTTTTCTGATAATTACATCCCATCTAGGTTTCCTTCCTCCAAGTCACCCCATTTATTATAACAGATACTTTAGCATTCAAGACAATTCTGGGACTCTGAAAGGTCTGTACCAGTTACCTTCCTTCTCCCAAAGATGAGGTAGATTCTTTATTATAGCCCATCCCTGATCTTTGACACTGTATCTTTTATAGTAAAAAAAAAAAAAAAAAATCCATACTCTGCCAATAGCAAAAGCAACACTTGCAATTTCCCAGTGCAGTTGACAGCATTGATATCGGACTCTTAACCAATCAGGCCAGTGGGAATCACCAACTGTGATATAAATGTAATTGAAGATACTGGTGCACTATCTGAGCCCTATTTAACTAATAGTAGTATGAGCCTTCACAATTTAAAATGACCACTATACCTCAGTTGAATACATGGCGTCACCCTTTCAGTCATCAGGTATGATTGAAATGAGACACTGTCTTGTCCTCTAAGCCTCTGTTGAGACGTTAATGTGATCTTGGCATTCTGTTTAATCCACTGACTCATTCCTGTATCGTTAAGTACCTGTCCTCTACATCATCCATCTCCCCCTTTGAAAGAGCATTGACCATTGTGCTGACCGAGCAGTAAGTAGCAAGCTCTTCCCTCAGTCCACTCCACATAGTGTAAGTTTGCATTGAGTACAGAATCAGCCAGCTGTTTCTATCGTACACAACACAGTGCTCATTAATCCATGGGGTGCCATGAGTTGAGTATCCTCTCCAAGTCTCACATTGAAATTTAACTTCCATAGTGATGGTATTGGGAAGTAGGACCTTTAAGAAGTGTTTAGATCATGAGGACCCCACCCTCACAAATGGATTGATGTCTTAACAAGAGACTGGAGTTATTAGAAAAGTTTTCTCTTACAACAGAGATGTGTGTTCCCTCACTCCCAATCTCTGCTTATTT
Organism: Rattus rattus; assembly: GCF_011064425.1. Classification (NCBI taxonomy): domain Eukaryota; kingdom Metazoa; phylum Chordata; class Mammalia; order Rodentia; family Muridae; genus Rattus; species Rattus rattus. The sequence continues at coordinate 86,409,160 of NC_046156.1, forward strand.
TCCTACTGTGTCTCGCCCTCCACCCTGTTAAGATACAAAGAGATGGACCTCCCCATATCTCAGCCCTTCGATATTGGGCTCCTCAACCTCCAATGCCACGAGAAAGAAATCTTTAAATTAATACATTTTTAATATTTTATTATAGCAACTAAGGTCCCACCCCTATCAGATACTTAGGGGTTTAGATGCAAGGGTTTGACCTGATTGCTAGTCTACTGCTCTACCAAGAATGCCCTTCACAACCAATGAAGCACAGCAGGAACTGTGTCAGATGTTGCTTGCTAGTTGGCCTATACAATTCAGGGATGCTAGCACCCACAGTAGGTTGGGCCCTCCTACATCAACTATCTGTTAAGACAACCCCTACAGAGATAACTGCAGACCAACCTGATCAAAGCAATTTCTCTCTTGAAGTTCTCTGCTCAGGTGACTGTAGGTTATGTCAAGTTGACAGTTAAAGCAAACCAGGACTGATAGGAAGAAGACAGGTAAAGATGGGAAAGAGTGTAGACACAGGAGTGTCCTTCCTGCTATGAGAATTGCATAGGCGTAACAGCATTCTTCTCCATCCCCTTCCCCACACCCCAACCAGAGCCAGCAAGAGAACAGGGATCTGTCTAATGCAGATCCTCCATCTGCTTGCTGACACCCATGAAGAAGGCTCGCCCTTCATGCAGTGTGTTCCTTGATTTCCTGCAATCAATGATTGTTTCAACTGTAAGTATCCTTTGGCATAAGTAAGGTGGCTCGTGGTTGACTCAGTGTAGTATCTTGTCCTCTAGTCATTTGTCTCAGCATTTTTATATATTCCTGAATAAATTAAGCTGGTCCAGAGTCAGTCCTGTCAGGACCCACTTGAAGCCCTCCCCCACCCTCTCTCTCCCAGACCTGCTGCCATTGGTCAACTCCTTGGCTGTGTGTAGGGTGGTCTGCTTGGAGACTATGACCTAGACTTGGTGTGGGAGGAGCTCCTTGATTCTCGTATCTCTCTCTCCCCACTTTCCTGTTAATAACCGCCATGTTCTCAGGTTTTAAAGGGCCCACACAAGAAAGCTACGACAGTAGATCTGATGAGGTTTCTCAGACTGTTGGTGGATTCTGTAGCAGTAAGGTTTGGTGGGATGCCAAAGAGACCCCTAAGAGCAACATTTCCCATGCCCTGTGTGACAGACTTGTCCAGTGGATATGTTCAGTATAAAGCTGAGTCCTGCTATCAACACACACCAGCTGCTTCCTCGGGGCTTCTGTGGAACATTTGTAAAGGAGAACTGGAAAGCACCCTCAGCAAGGACACGCCTTTCACCACAGCTTGTATTGAGTCCTCCAGGATGGCCGTTCCCTTTGGAATAGTCGCTTGCCATGTGACTGGGTCATGTGCAGCTGTCTGCAATTGTGCCACGGTGAGCTCTGTGGAGATGAATAACTTTTTAAAGGCTGTTGTTATAACTGATTTTGAAAGCAAAGACCCACAGAAACCTTCACAGTCCAGTTAAGATAAAGATCTTAGCTGGGCCTGCAGAAACAGGAAGTTGGCAAGTCACCATGGGCTACATAGCAAGTTCCAGACCAACCTCAGCAACGTGGTGAGAGTTTGTCTCGAAAATCTAAAAGCCAAAATAAAGTAGAGATTTCCCAAGGCACTAGTCTAATTCCAGGCACCCACAGAATGAGCCAGCACTTTCATTTAATAGCTACCGATCTCGCTGGTTTCTTGGTTTCACCCTGCCTCTGTGTGGCGTGTCCCTGTGCCGTGCCAGAACAAGTTCTCTTGAGGTAAGTGACCATGACTCGGACTTGTCAAAATCTGAGCTTGGCTCAGGGTCAAGGTGTTGTCTAGTGTTCTCCTTTACTCTCATGTTAACTGTTACCTATTTCCGTAGCAGCATCGAGTGGTCATATGCAAAAACGTGTTACTTATTTTGCACCTCCTTACATATCCAAATGAGCGTCCTGCCCTAATGCGGTGTTGGCCACCAGTTCTCAATTCCATTGATAAAATTTCATTTTACCTTTATCAGCTGGTTCCGGTACAGTTACAGTTTCATATCACGGATGACTTGTTTCCTTCTGTGGTTTCATATGTACAGATTTAACCCCTACTGTCCAGTACGGACAGTGACTGTGTGCTATGGTTTGAAGGTCCTTGGAGGCTTCATGCGTTGAAAAGTATCCTCCATTGCTGGATGTTTAGAGAATGAAAACAACCAAGCTGACATTCAAAACTGGGGTCTGACAGATACACTTAGATCAAATCATTATCAAGGCATCTCTATGATGGGGGTTCCTTCTCAGAAGAGGGCCAGACAGGTACATGCACCCTCCCTGTCTCATGCTGTGTGACATCCTATATGCTTTGGGGGTCAACCAGCAGGAGGGCCATTACCAGCCTTGTGCCATGGAGTCTCTAAGACTTGGAGCCGGTAAGCCAGGCTGGACTGATGATTGGCAACAGATAGTGGACTAACATGGTAACCTTTCAGAAAGGAAGGCTCCCCCTGCTGTCTGCATTTAGCCTTTCTCTTTGCGGTTGGTATTGTTACGAATCAGAACCACTCAAGCAAGTCTTGTCATGGCACAAATGTGACCAAAGCACAATTTTCTGGCACCAGCTGCTGTCCTACAATCCAATTTTGAGATAAACTATCAGTGAATTAGCATCAGATTCCACTAGAGTGATTTCATGGAACCTACCACTACGTAGAATTTGAGTTTCAGCATGCAAGATGCAATTTAACAATAACCACATGAGAGACATGCGCCTGCCAAGTTCAGGGTGGGCGTGGGGCGGTGTAGATGGGGGGCGAGTCTGTGCCTCCTTGTGGGATCTGCTTGTCATCTGTGCAGCTCACTCGTGTATTAACCAACCAGCCTCAGTGTCCTCAGGTCTTTTCTGATTACTTAATCAGGCATTCATTACATAGGCATAACTGTAGAATTTATTGGCCGCATAAATGAATTCAATCTCCAAACCCATTTTGTCCCCTGGAGTCCAGCTGACTGAGATCTCCAACCTACTAATCACTGGGGTGGTACTGCAGGTGGCCAGCTCCAGCCTGAGTGTCTCATTAGGATACTGTCCTAATACTCATGTCGGTCACTCAGGACATTCAAAAGGACCAGATGTATTCTGTGTTGTGTCAGATAGTCATGTGCCCAGTCATTTTGAACATTGTATTTACAGGTGCTTATGTGTGTGTATAGTGTGTGTGTATGTGTATATATATATATATATATATATATATATATATAGTGTGTGTGTGTGTGTGTGTTGGCACACATACCTATACCTGACCTATATATACAAACCTACGTATATGTATATAGTTATGTGTATATACATATACACACACATATGTGTATATGCCAGGCGTGATGGCATATACCTATAACCTTAGCACTAGAGAGATAGAGGCAGTAGCATGCCAGACGTCCAAGAAGAACTTGGTCTACATGGAGAATTTTAGGCCAAATTTTAGAGGACAGAGAATGAGACTTTGTCTCAAAATAGTCAATAAAAGTAAAAACCCCAAAACAACAAAAAACAAACAAACCCACATTTATCATAGAAGCTTCTCAGCTACTTCAACTTTCATAATTTTGGTAGAATTTTTCACATATATATCAACACCCTGTATATTTTATAAATATATCTGCCCCTGGTCCCTGCTGTAGATTGATATTTCCAATGTTATGTTTTAGACAAAGAATGGTGTACAGAACAGAACATAGATTATGGTAAGTGTTATTCATGTTTGTGGTTTTGTATACGTGCATGTGTGTGGTATGTGCACACGTGCACATGTGCATCTGTGTGTGCATGTTCGTGGAGGTCCAAGGTTGACATGGCTGTCTTTCCCTGATCTCTCTTCACCTTGATTATTCCAGTCAGCGTCTCTCATTGAGCCTGAAGCTCATCACTTCAGCTAGGCTGGGTGGCCAGGAGCTGCAGGGATTCATCTCTCTGACCACCTCTGACCCCAAGGCTGGGGTTAGAGCACAGGCCACCATGCCTGGCTTTTTACATAAGCTCTGAGGATCAGAACTTAGGTCCTTGTGCTTGCCTGGAAGACTCATTATGAGTGAGCTATTTCTCCAGATCAAGCTATGCTAAGTTTTAAACGAGTTTGACAGGAAGTATGTAGCTGGACTTAGCTACTTTGTGGATTCTTTGTTCCACTCTTTATCCCGTTTTCACCCTCTATCAATCACTAGATTGAGAGGAAGGAGAGAGGGGAGACAGTGATCTAGGAATCTAATTTCTTCTTGTTTCTTCTTTGTGGGTTCTTCTTTTTCTCACTCTTTATCTCCTTTCAACCCCTGTTTCACTCCATCACTAGATAGTAGAGAGAGAAGGTTGGAAGGGAGAGAGAAATTTCTGAAACTAATTTCTTTCTTCTTGTTTCTTCTTTGAGAATGACTACTAACAAACCACAACCCACCCCCTGAAGAACCAACAACCATCCACCTCTCCTATCAGGCCTCTAGCATATATACATGATCTGAAAAATTCCCACAATTCCAAACATCATACAATTCAGAAACTGTCTGCAGCTGGAAAAACCATGTCTCTGCCAGGCCACAAGGCAAATTATTGTCAGCTGTGGCGAAGTAGCCCCATATCTCCTTACCTGGCATTAAAACAAAAAACCATTCTGATAATATTTCAATTTTTTTTAAAAAAAAAACAAAAACTCCAGAATCTTCACTACATATATATTTTAGTATATGATTTACTAGAGTAAAAACTTGCTGTGAGTGTATTGAAGAATATCTTTAAACTTCCCTTTGTACATACATACAAACCATGTATATAGACCGTGGCTGCTGCTCAGTGGTAGGCAAGCCTGGCATGTGCAGATCCACAAGTGAGATCCCCACTGTGGCAAAAGTAAAAAAGATTAAACTATGCTTTTCTAAAAACAAGGTAAGTATGCTATATAAATGCTCTCCAGGACCATACTGTATCAGTCATACTGAGTCGTCTCACCGGCCTCCGTGTCAATCTTACGCATTAGTACTGGAAATCCACCTTTATACCCAAGAGACTATGTTAAGTACTCTCTACACATTATCTCCATTCTCATAATATCTTCTATGGTAGGTATTTTACTGGTAAAGAAAATAGGTGTAGACATACTACTTTACAGCCAGGTTTATCAAGTTGGACTAGACAGCCTACCATCCTATATGAAATCTTAGCAATAACATTCTCCCCAAATATACAGAGAGCCCTAACACATGGATGTGCTACGTTTGTCCTTGATGCAGGATCTCCCTTTACACTGGACGTTCCGGTACGTTACAGTCTGTGCTTCTCATCTGCATGTTGAGCATGGAAAACATTGTTCCCCTTTTAAAATGCTAACAGGGCTTCTCAGATCTTTTAAAGAAGTTCTTTTAAATCCTAGATATTAACCAAGTCAGATTTAAAAAAGTGAAACAGACAGAAACAATGTGAGTCACTTTTTCAAACATCTTTTATCATTAAACATGTCTTCAGCCTACACATAGTCTGAAGTCATTGTAGGTGCCCACACAAGTTCTATAACTTTTTTTTTTGAGACAGGGTTTCTTTGTATAGCTGTGGCTGTCCTGGAACTTGCTCTGTAGACAAGGAGGCTGGCCTCGAACTCACAGAGATCTGCCTGCCTCTGCCTCCCGAGTGTTGGCATTAAAGGCTTGCACCACCATGCTATCCTTTCATAATATTTTTAATAATGGTTCCTTTAAGTAACAAATTTAAATTATTTTTGTTTGTGGGGGAAAAAGTGAGGTTAGTGTGCAATAAACTCACTTCCTCGATTTAGACATACAAAATAGGGTTGCTGCTGTTCTGTGTCCGTCAGAGTGCACAGCCCATCCTCCCCAGCTATTCTGCACTTGTGTCTGTCTGTCTGCCCTTCACTCATTCCCTCATCACCTGGTCAGGTTTCCAGGGCCAAGCTAGGCAGGATGAAGCACACAGCTAGTACTGTTAAAATGATTTATCATGATTATTACTGTTTTATCATGATTAAAAAATGAAATGTCACCTCTATAACATGTGCCATTATATTCAAAGACATATTCATGCCCACATTTTATTTTGTTCAGTTTTACCCATCAAGCTTGTCTAGATCACACAAATAGTTGGGAGTTGTTATAGATGGATATTACCCAATAAGAAAGGCTGGAATGAAAATTCGTTCCAAATGTTATTGTACAGAAAGCTAGAAGTGATGCTATTCAGTGTGTTATGGTGAATTGTATGGTTGTAACCTCGGCACTTGGGAGACGGAGATAGGAGGATCAGACATTTAGGTCATCTTTAAATATACATGGACTTTAAGGCCAGCATCCTGGGATACATGAAATCCAGAAAGGATGGAATAGGAATATAGAAGCTCTGACAGAAAGATAAATGACTATCTTAGAAAGAGATAAATTGATGAATTTTTGTAAGACACTGTTTCTGGGGAGACATGATCAAGCATTTACTTGTTCAAGATATGAATCAACAACAGAACAAAGTACGTCCACTGTCTGAGCCAGGGTTTTATTGATGTGAAGAGATACTATGACCACAACAACTCTAATGAGGGACAACATTTAACTGGGGCTGGCTTACAGGTTCAGAGGTTTAGTCCATTATCATCATGGCAGGGAGCATGGCGGCGTACAGGCAGGCATGGCGATGGAGACAAAGTCAAGAGTTTTACATCTCGATCTACAGGCAGCAAGAAGACTGCCTACCACACTGAGCATAGCTTGAGCATAAATGAGACCTCAAAGGCTGCATACACAGTGATGTATTTCCTTCAACAAGGTCATGCCTAACACAACAAGGCCACACTTCCTAATAATGCCACACCTTATGGACCAACCATTCAAATACACGAGTCTATGAACACCATATCTATTTAAACCACCATGGCTACCAAAGTCTGACTTGGTGAACAGTTAGTTTACTGGGATTACTTATGGGAGCTTGGATGACTCAATGGCTGCCAAAAGCCCACTCCAGTATGGGTGATGACCAATGAAAGCTGGACCCTGAAGCACCACTCGTAGGCAGCTTGACAGCTCTGAGAGTCCCCTCTCCTCAGCATTCCTCACAACCTGTGTAATGTTGGGGAAGCCTGTGCTTTGGGTAAATACCTTAAATCTATTCCACTGTAAGTTGCCAGATGTGTGGATGAGCCAACAAGGGATAGATGGGTTTTATCTTCTATAAAAGAATACTAGTCCTATTTCTGCTACTTTGTCTGCTGAAGTTGGTAAGTTACAGAGACTTCCTGAGTCTTGGGAGCTGTTTGCTCCACAGTATTAAGGCAAGGAACTTCCAGGAATTGACTGATTCAATTCAAAGGCAATTGCTATACAACAATCTTCTAAGGCATAAACCAGAAGCAGCAAAACTCTAAGAATGCTCATGAAGTAGCTGAGGACACTTAAGGTGAAGCTAAGCCCCATAAAGAACCAGAAGCTTTCAGAGTGTCCCCATAAACACAGAAGAGACCAGTGAGCAAATAGACAACAAGCAGACACAATGTCCACAGAACACCTGGAACTGGTTCATTCCTGAGAAGAATCTAGAACCAGCGAATTATCTAACACTCACAGGGAAGCTGCTGCATTCCTAAAACAAAATCAGAATTCATGGAAGACCCAGTAGTTCTCAGAGCTCCGGCAAACACTTAAAAAGAGACTGCAAGGTGACAATATCCATAGAAAAATAAGAAATTTTGTGCTCTATGTTTCCCAGACCTCGAAATCAGAACTACAAGGCTTCTAGGGACAACTGGGAAAGTGCAGTAAAAAAGATAAAAAATGTACTAAACAATTTATTAAAGTCCCTAAACAAGCTGAAGCAGTAAGGGCTTTGTGTCTCTCAAATGAAGATGTGTGAAAAGCCAGTCCTTGCCCAGAAGTTTGTTTAGACTGCTCACAGAGAAGGCAAGACCCAGGAAGACAGCAGAAACCAAGGATGCTAAAACACAAAAGTGTCCTCCATTTGAAAACAAGTCCATCCCAGCCTACCAGTGCCTCTGACTCCCTGTAACCAATACTTTCAACTTCCTGGAGTTATTGCCACAAGAAGCCTTCCTGCCCTCTGCCCTCATGCCTCTCCCCGCTCCCCAGCCCAATAAAAAACCAAATCTGTGAGGGAAGTTGGCTCTTTAGCTGTCTTTCTGAAGGGTCTAAAAAACCCTTCACAGGTTTACGTAGCTGGTGAGTATCTCGTCTGTCTTCTCTTCTTATAAAGGGACCTAGAGAACCCCACAGCAAATTGTGGAGCCAAAAAAGACAAACCCAGGAAAGCTCCTGCAAAGAAATGTCAGTCGGTTGAATCTTTGACAACACTCAAGAGGCTTCTGAGATCATCTCTGGATAAGACTGAATCTACGAGAGACTGGAGGAGAACCAACAGAGAGAGAGAGACCTAGAAAAAAGGACAACAGAGGAGAAGCTCTGATCAGTGTCAAGAACCTCCTGACAATCCCACAGTGGAACCATGAATCATAGAGAACATCAAGAGAGCGCTGGAGACTCTTACAGTAAGTGTGAGAGACCTTGGAGACATTATGAAGCTTATAAGGAGGCTTGGAGAACTTGCTTATAGCAAGAAGCTCTTATCTCGGATTCAGATATAACAGAAAAGCAGCAGAGGAACCGTTGCCGAGAGTACCTGTCATGTAGAATTTCTGTAATTCTTTCCGTTCAAGTTGCTCACATACATTTTCAGCCAAAAGCACATTGATGACCATCTAAAACACTGACCATGTAAAACATTGTTTTAGTTAGGGTTTTATTGCCTTGAAGAGACACCAAGACCATGGCAACTCTTATAAAGGACAGAATTTAATTGGGGCTGGCATAGAATTCAGAGGTTTTAGTCCAGTATCATCATGCTAGGAGGCATAGTGGCACAGAGGCAGATGTGATGCTGGAGAGGTAGTCCTACATCTGGATCCACAAATGGCAGGAAGTGACAGCCCTAGGCCTGGCTTGAGCTTCTGAGACCTCAAAGCCCAGCCTCTAGTGATGTACTTCCTCCAACAAAGCCACACCTACTCTAGCAAGGCCACACCTCCGAATTGTGCCACTCCCTATGGACCTATGGGGGGCCATTTTTATTCAAACCACCACACTGACTATCTAAAATAGTGACTACTTAATACACTGACCATGTACAACACTGACCATTTATAACATTGGCTATTTGTAACATTACTATCTACAACATTGACCATCTAAAGCATTAACCATCTTCAACATTGGCTGTGTATAACATCTTAAAATGAATGAAAACCTTGAGCCAAGTAGAAATTGTTTTATTGAAAAAGTCAAGCAATAAAAGTTCATCTGAAGGCGTTTTGGGACAGGGGCATGCATGACAGGACCCAAGGGGGAAAAGTGCTGTTTGCAAGTCAAATAGTGTTTGACAATAGATGTGGAGACATGCTCCACACAGCAAACACAGGTGGGAGGGAACCAGGCTCCCAGTCAAGAAGACTCTTGTGATCTCTGTGAATATGAATCCAAAATTAATGTCTTCGAAGCTGGGAACAAATGGTAAAGAATCTGCAAGACAGTGTTAGTCACTGAACGAGATCACCCCACCCCCCGCCATGAGCTTCAGAAATGCAAACATCTGTCTTTTCAAACAGTGGGCAGAGATGAGAGTAAAGAATTAGGAGATTAATTTTCAGAAGGCAAGTCGGAGAATGTCCCTTTGTTCCAGTCACAGATACGGGACTGGTAGATGACAGCAAAGGTCTTAGGTTGCCGCTGTGAAAAGAAAAGATTCAAGTAAAGACGGGGATGCTGTGAGGAACTTCCAAGAACAAGGCCTGGAAGACTGATCTGTGAAGCAAGACACTGAGGGGGACACGAAGGGAGAGGCAAACGTGTCACGAGGCTGCAGAAAGCTGGCAGCCAGCTAGGCCAAGGATCAGGAGCATCAAGGGATGTGACAGCCTCATGAACTATCCTGACGTTTGCTTGGTTGGTTTGCTTCTTTATCAGACTGACACACACTAGAGTCATCCGGGTGAGAAAATCCTTTTATCAGATTCCCTGTAGGAAAGTCAGTGGGGCATTTTCTTGATTAATGATTGCTCTTGGATTCACTGTGGGTGGTACCACTCCTGGGCAGGTGGTCCTGGGTCATACATAAATGCCAGCCGGGACAGCCATGAAGAGGAAACCGGTAAGCAGCCTTCCTCCGCGGTGGTGCTTGTTCCTCTCCTCCTGAGTTCCTGGTTGTCTTAGTGTCCCTGGTTAGGACCTGTAAGCCAGATAAAGTCTTTTTTCCTCAAGTTGCTTTTGGTTGTAGAGTTTATCACAGCAGTAGAAGGCAGACCAACCAGAGAGTTCACATCAAAATTAAGCCTGTAAGTCAAGAGATGACATCTTTAAGACCTAGAAAAATAATCAAAATTATCTTTGATCTGGTAACATCTTGGCTGATAATAAAAATAAATAAAACTCATATAAACTGAAGAACAAATGAATAAATCTGGAAGGGTCTAATCCTTGGGCTAATGAAGCAAGTGTAACCAACGAGGAGGTAAAAGATAAAATAGTTCTTTAGACAAAAATCTTAATGAAGCTAGTAAAGTTACAAGATCATGTGGAATCATTAGAAACAGTCAGGGGTAACTTCTCCTCTGGCCAATTAAACAAAGATACTGCAAACACCTTATGAGAACATGGTGAAGCATGAAAGACACAGCAATCATCCCATACCAAGTTGCTTTTTAGGTCTCCAGGCTCCATAGTCTATAACAGGATGAGAGAAAAAAAAATCATGGGGGCTGGAGAGACGGCTCAGTGGTTAAGAGCACTGACTGCTCTTCCAGAGATCCTGAGTTCAAATCCCAGCAACAACATGGTGGCTCACAACCATCTGTAATGATATCTGATGCTCTCTTCTGATGTGTCTGAATATAGTTACAGTGTACTTATATATAATAAATAAATAAATCTTTTAAAAAATCACTTTGCATCCTGCTCATAGTCTCCCTCCGAGTCACTCCCTCCCATAATCCTCTCCGGTCTCCTTCTCTTCTGAGCAGGTGGGGAACCCCCCTGGGTATCCCCTTACCATGGCACATCAAGTATCTTTAGGTGTAGGTGCATCCTCTCCCACTGAGGCCAGACAAGGCAGCTCAGCTAAAAGAACATATCCCGGGTCCAGACAACAGCTTTTGGGACAGCCCCTGCTCCAGTTGTTCAAGACACACATGAAGACCAAGCTGCACATCTGCTGTATATGTGCAGGAAGCCTAGGTCCAGTCCACATATGCTCTTTGAGAGCCCCCAAGGGTCCAGGTTACTTGACTCTGTTGGTCTTACTGTGGAGTTCCAATCCCCTTAGGGGCCATAATCTTTTCTCCCATTCTTCCCTGCAAGTGCCATCCAATGTTTGTCTGTGGGTCTCTTCATCTGTCTCTGTCAGCTGTTGGATGGAGCCTCTCAGAGGACAGCCATGCTAGACTCCTGTCTGCAAGCATAACAGAGTATCACTAATAGCATCAGGGATTGGTGCTTGCCCATGGGATGGGTCTCAAATTGAGTCAATTTTTGGTTGGCTCTTCCCTCAGACTATGCTCCATCCCCTGTCACAGGATGGGATCTTTTATCCAGGACTACAAATGACTGTTGGCAAGCCAACATGGGTTTAACCAATTCTTAGATAAAGCAGTATGCACCAAGGAAACAAAGCAAACTGAGAAAAACTGAGCAGAAAGATATAGCAGTCTATGAAGAAATACTATATGCATAAGGTTTGGAAACAAAATAAGGTCCCTGTTATGAAGAAAATGCAAAGGCCAAATTCTTTTCCCCAGTACAGCAGAAAATGTATTTTCGGAGCAAGATAGAAAGAAGTGTTGACTATCCTTTCCAGAATCTCTAGATGAGGAGCAATAGAGACAGCAACGAGTCAGGGGCTAATGAGTTTGAGATCTAGAAATGGTAAGATCCCATCTTTTACCCAAAATTGGGGGAGAGAGAGAGAGAGAGAGAGAGAGAGAGAGAGAGAGAGAGAGAGAGATATCTATATGTAAAACTTAAAGGGGAAAAACTTACTTGGCTCAAAATATAAGCCTACAGAAGTCTGATGCAAAGAGTAAACAAAGAAAATGCTAGAAAAATACTGATTTGCAAGAGTTCTGTGCAAAGGGTGAGGCTGTACCTAGAGTGCTATTGGATTACTGCAGTGAGAACCGAGAAGTTCTCTTCGGAAGTGGTTCTGAAGAAAACCTGAAAACAATGCAGAGCAAGAACACAGGAGAGAAGAGAGAACTAAATATCAAAACAATGGGGATATTTAGCCCCGTTGAACTCGGAGTTCAGCTGGTACTGTTTGAGTTACTGACAGGCATATGTGTCCCCCCATCCCCATGATGTAATTCTTGTGGTAAAATTAAAAGTGAATTTTGTAAGTAAAAGTATGTAAGTAAAATCAGGCTCTATACAATTTTTATGAATAGCAAAAGTACCAGTTATTTAACACTTGATGATTTTTATGGCATCACCATTTCTGTGATTGGCCACGTGAAAGGAAGGAGGGTTTGTTCTATTGTTAACGCGAGATGGTGAAGGCTTGTTACTCAAAGTTCAACACATACACGGTTTCTCTCAACCAGGAAATCCGGGTTATTTACAGTGTATGAAAAGCCATTACAGAATACTGTGTAAATCTGAACCTCCCGTTCACGCTGATAGCATATCAGTTTCAGCTCTGAACTGCTTTTATCAACTCCACTTGAGAGAAACCATGTACAAAAAAGGATATCGGAGTACGTGTCATATTGCCTTTTAAAGTGTTGAGGGAGGCCATTTCCTTTATATACACTGCCTTTGGCCTCTACAATTGCATCTCCCTCCTTTTCCTTCCACAGTACCTTCATGCCCTTTGGCATAATTGCAAATGCCAGTCTGCTTGGTTGGTGCATCCTTGCCTTTGCAGGTTGTGGCAATCAATGGCCTTTAAAACTCATCCTATCTCAAGAAAACCTTTTCCCTTTGTATGATATTGAACTCTCATACCACATGGCTGCTTTGCACAGCTAGTGATCACACACGTGTACATTACTTGTGTGCATGCGTTTATCTAGCTTGTAAACGTCTGCATTCTAGATTGATTACCATATTTGGAATTATTATCTTTTTTGTTTGTGGGGAGGGGGATGGTGAGAAGGGAAAGACCAGAGCCTTTCAGGGAAACATGGCACTCCTGAATTCATTTGGCTAAGACGTATATGCTATAAAAATAAGCTCATTTTGTGATTACTGATAGCCATGTACAACACAAATTTACCATATCTGAGTTAACACAGATATATAATGCAGTATAATTAAGTTTGGTTAAATCTTGTATCATTTTCAGTTAATAGAATCTCAAGTGCTAATGTTTTTTGCCTGTCAGTTCAGTTTAAAATTGCTTTTCCACAAGAGATTATGTATTTCACATTTTAATATGTTATTCCACAGTAATAAATCTGATAAAATTGTACAAAGAGAGCCAGGTATGGTGGCTCACACCTACATCTGAGGACTTGGGAGACAGGGCCGAAAAGACTGAGCTAACTTTGAGGCCAGCCTGGGTTACAGAGAGTCCCAGGCCAAACCTGGTTTACAACCTGAAATCCTGTCTTTTAAAGAGAAATAAAAAATGCACAGAGAAACAGTTCGGTGTTTTTCTGTTTTAATACACTTCGGATGATTTTCTTTAATGACAGGGTCATTAGCTTTGAGATGTTTAAAGCAAACAATTCTTTTATTTTAACTCATACAGTAAAGAAGTTCCCAGGACATCGGACCTTTTCAATCACCCTCTAAAAGTTAAAAGTAACTGAATTGTTTTTAAAAATACATATCAGATAATTGAAGATTTCTTAGGCCCGCCCACCTTCTTCAGTCATAGACCCATGTGGAAAATCTCTCTGGACAACTGGTACTATTCACACTTCTCCAGGGAAGCTAGCTGTATTCCTTGCCACCCTTTCCTTTCATGTTAGCAGTTAGCTACCACGGCTATATGGCACACAATGTATATAGTGTACACGGACGATACATTACACAGACATGTCCTATTGCCCTTTGCTTAAAGGGAATGTCCCAGAATGGTAGATGGAGTAAAATGATACTGCTTAGTTATAATAAACTGGTTGGGTGAACCCATCTTTGCACATTACTGCAAATCTTCAGGTTTGAACAAAAGTTACAAGTCCGTTTTTACGTTTAGAATTGGTTTGCAGAATGTATCTCCGATGAAAAACAGAGAAGAAAATACAGGCAAGCCATCTTGCTCCACCGTGTGGCATGTGTATACTCATGATCCTTCTACATGTAACTCCACGATACACTTAAGAGCCGGGCTACACAACGCACACAGTTATTATAAAAAGTTATGTATTATGCTTCAGTACTAAAAATAAAATATACTCTCAAATAGTGAAAATAAGATATCCTTCATGTTTTTATGTCACATTTCCTGCTTGACTCTGCCCTCCCCCTTTAATGAAATGATGTGCAACACTGTATCAAACAGTTAACAACACGCGGGCGATTTCTTGAGGATGACTGGCCTAAAACAAAACTGATTATCTTGTCAATTTGTTGAATTGTCTAATGCATGATAAAATAGAAAAATACAAGACAAAACAGTCTACAAACTGAAAAATCAAAGCCCGTCGGTACCATATTGCAAATACGGTCTGGATTAATAAGTTGCTACATCTTGAACAGATGCAGCCGCTAAACCATCCATCATGGTATCCCTTCCCCAACAAAACTGCGAGCCATCAGCTGTAACTATATGCTCGGCCAGGAAGACGCCAAAGGGTTTTCTGGGTCCTTCTCAAGGGATCCCCTCACAGCCAAGTACTGCTTCCACAGACCTGCATGCAGCAGTCACTGGTCGAGGTCCAGAGCCAAAGGCTCCTCACTATTATGTCCTGGGAGACTGTGACCTGTTCGAGCAGGAGAGCAAGGAATGAACCTGTGCTCCTTCCCTTTTAACCTTAAAGCAAGCCGCGGGTCTCTAGACACACCAAATGGTTTCCGTGTTCTTTTGGATTGGAGAAGCAGGCACTTACAGTGAACACAAGGGGAGGCATGGCAGAGGGCGGGGACGACCGTCCAAGAAGAGCTGGGGGGCTAATCCAAAGCCATTGCCCCGCCGAGCTGCCTAGCCTTGAGCCCAAAGAAACATAGAAAACCACAGATTCCCCGGGAAGCGAGAGGGAGGGGGCTGACCCCGACTTGGGCGCCAGGCTACAGGTTGCGCGGGGATGCTAGGTGTGATCAGAGGCAGTCAGTGGCGGCTGCCAACACACCTGCAGTTGAGTGCCACCCACAGCCCCCAATCCTGTACGGTCCCGGCGATCCCGGTGAGGCTCCCTGCACTCAGATGAGCGGGAAACGGCCCTGGCCGCCGTCGGGGTCCCCGGCACTGCCGCCTCGCGGGCGGCCGAGCACCGACACAGGCAACACGACCTCCGCCGGGTTGAGCTGCTGCAGCCGCATGGATTCCTCATAGGTGGGAAGGTACTTGACCTCCTCGTAGCTGGGCAGCTGGAGAAAGACCGGTGACACCACCCGCAGTTCGTGCTCCGAAACGCTGGAGGGGGGCAGGCGTCCGCCACCTCCTCGGCCCCGACCACCGCCACTGTCCAGCAGTGAGTCCTGCGAGCCCGCCGCCACCTCGTCGCGCAGCAGAGCGGGCGAGTCGTCGTCGTCGTCGGGTGGCCCCGCTGTCCCCGGCGGTCCGGCACCCCCGGGAGGCCCCGGTCGCGCCTGGCCAGGTCGCGCCTGGCCACGCGGGTACCTGCGTGGGCTGGGGCAGATGATGCGCTGCAGGAAGTAGCCGATGGCGAAGAGCACTAGCAGGATGAGCAGCCCAGAGAGCTTGCGGACGAACCAGCCCACGTTGTCTAGGAAGGCGTGGAGCGGCAGCTTGCAGCAGCGCACGGCCGTGGCGTTGGCCGAGTCGCAGCAGCGCTCCCGCTCGCCGCACGCCAGCTCCGCGCAGCCCCCGCCGCCCCGGGAGGGCGCCACCAACGCCAGCGCCAGCAGCAGCAGCAGAGGTAGCAGCGGCGGCGGCGCTGGAGCCACCGACAGGCCCTCGGTGGTGACCCCAGGACCCCACATGGCCGGCGCGGATCTCCGCCGGGGTCCGGGACCGCAAGGCTCGGAGCTCCGTCTGGCCCGGGCGCTGCTGCCGATGGGTCCCGCGCGCGCCGCCTCCCGCGCCTCGGCTACCTGCGGCCCGAGCGGTGCTCACTTGGCCACGCTGGGGAGGGAGGAGGAGCCCGGGACGCGCCGAGGCTGCGGGAGGCGGCTGCTGCACACCGCTGTCGCCGCCTGGGGAACCTGTGACCTGGAGTCCGAGGGCCGCCCCGGTGCCAGGGTCCCGGGAGAAGCGTGCGAAGCCGCCCGGATGAACAGAGCGGGCTGGCGCTGGGTCTCTCTGGGCATCTCGGCCGTCGCCGGCCACGCTCTTCTTCCGGCACCTGGGTACCCCGCGGCGCTGGAAGGGTTAAGGCTGAGCTCTCAGCCCCGGAGCCCCTTGATCTTGATTAATTCAGCCGGCGCGCTCTTCCCGGCCAGACGGGCGGGGCGCTCTCTCTCACTAGCGTAGGTGTCTCAGTTTTAAGTGATTGGATTTCCCCGGGAATATTATTTAAATTGACTCGGACCGGGTTCCGCTTACAGTCTTTCTTGTGATCTTTCTGATTAAAAATGAATGATGGCCATTAATGGCCAGTGCAGCCCCATTGCTGCCCTAAGGGTGGGAACTGCTGGATAGTTCTGCTGACAGGTAGGTCCAGGTTGTTGGGGAGCCGGGACCCTAAGGAACTCCAGAACAGGTAAGAATTCTTTGGAGAGGCTCAAGTTACAGCCACAGAAGTAGCCCCAGAGGGACAGAGAAGCACTCTGTTGAGGTGACCCAGCTCACCAAGGAGAGAAGACCCCCTATTTCCCAGAGGCTCACCAACTCAGATCTCGGCTTTCCTTTGCCCAAAGAGGGATAGCAGAATTGTGGGGTGCAGGGGCTCCCTCCTGCAGCATAAATAGCCTATCTGTGACGGCGGAGGGGAGCAGGAAGCGGTTGGCAAAGTTCCTGAGCACGATCTGAAGGTCTTTTTCAAGGTTATTTTTGTTTGCAAAATCTTACTTTAAAGGAAACAAGCACTGTTTCTACTTAGTTCTTCGGGCAGTTTACGTTCATGTCACCAACCCCTGGAGAAAGGCTCAGCACATCCAGACCCTTTGGGCACATCTGCTGGGTGATGGAGCCCTCCCTGAGAAAGCCACTTTGATTGAGGCAGTATAAAACAGACACACGCAGAAGGACTCACTGAAGAGAAAAACTAACAGGGAAATTTGAAGGTTGGTGTGAGAAAATAAGTAAACGGATATACAGTGCCGGAACATACTCAGCCATGAGCCAAGCTTTCTCTCCTGAATAGAGAAGTCGACCAAGCAGAACGGGATGGGTAGGGGTGGGGTTGATGGAGATGGAGTGGGTTGATGGAGATGGGCCATGGCCCAGCCTAAATGAAAAGTCTTCTAATACTTCTTTGGGTGGGAGCACCTTGCTTTGCTTGAACTTCAGAATGATGCTTTCTCTTCTAGGAAAAGTGTCTGTGAAACTTCCTTAAGCACAGGCCTTTACTAAGTTCTTGTGAAGCCAAAACATTCTCTGGCCATGATCCACGGGGAAGGACTGAGGCCTAGTCCACCCATAAAGCTTGAAAAACAAACAAACAAACAAACAAACAAACAACCCAATGCTTTCAAGCTATAGCGAGTTAGGGGATGGAAGAGATTTTTTTTTTTTTTTTTTTTTGATACAGTGCGGTATCTTTCCCATTCCTTTGCTGTATTTACATTGAGAAGGTATACTGAGTATGTTCTGTATTCGGGAACCCTGCTAATTGATAATAAATAAATAAATAGCCTCCCAAGAATGGTGTGACCCCAGTTCTGCATACCCAATTTCAGTTAAACAGAGGGAACAAATACCAAACGTCTTCCTTCTTCATAACTTGCCTAAAGCAAAGATAAACTTGGTGTGTTTAATAGTCTCAGGCTAGGGGAAGTTCAAGACGAGATGGGCTGGAAGGACAAATGAAAGAAAGGCAAGGGTCTCCTTGGGCCTATACAATCAAGGGTCTTGGGACTTCTGCCAGTGCCAGCAGAAGCAACGGCAGGAGGAAAGTGTGTGTGTGTGTGGGGACTCTGTGATTGATGAAAGAGAAGGGTGGCCTGCCTGGTGGTGTTTTGAATTTTGAAACAAAGGCATTAAACATTTAAATCACGTTTTATATATTTATGGGGGAGGTATATCTTCTTCCCCATGTGAGTCCCAGGAATCAAACTCACATCTCTGGCTTTTTACAGTTCAAGCCATCTCACTGCTCCCCTAAACATCAACATTTAACCTGTTTCTTCTCTGTCTTCTTTTAATGAGTTAGATTTTGTTGGCAGAATTTTAGGACACAGTTAAAGAATACAGGCCTGGTCTAAAATAAAACAGGGAGACGCCTTGCTTCCATTGAAAACAAAGGATGAGCTCTGAAAAGCGAATATAAAATGGAGTTTGTATTCTTTGCTTTCCAAACTGATAGTCCCGAAGCGTCATCTCTTAGATCCCTCGGCAGAAACTCTTTATTCTCGGGGCCCTTGGTTTCACCTAATCCATTTTTATCTGCAATGTGATGAATGTATTGTGGGCAACTTTTGGAAGGGAAGAAAAGCAGTCTGAGCATGTGCATATAAAGCCTCGAAAGAGCTGTATTCATTCCTCAGATTCTTTTGTTTACATCTAACATACAAATGAATAGAGCAGGAAGATAGACGCTAATTACACGTTTCATAGGAAAAAGAGTGCATTTTGTTAAAATTTGCACTAGATTTTGTTAATAAGTACACGAGGGGGAGGGAAGATAGTAAAAGGTGACTGACTTTAATCCAAAATGCATGGTTTGTTGGAATACAGTTTGGTAAATAATTAAGGACATTACAGGCTAAGGAGATGGATCCGTTGGTAAAATTGTTGCTGTGAAAGCAGAAGGAACTGAGTTTGGATCCCCGCAGCCATGTAAAAAGCTGGGTGGGTCAGCATGTGTCTGAGGAGGTGAGAAAGCCAGGTGCTGCAAGCTTGCCTGGATTGGTGAGCTCTAGGTTTAACAAGAGACTCTCAAAAGATAAGGTGGCTATCGGTTAAGGAAGACACCTGAAATCAGCCTGTGACTTACACACACACACACACACCCACACACACACACACACACACACACACACACCCACTTAAATTAAGACCATGAGCTGAGTTGGTCGTAATAACCTGTTTGTTCCTGGAAGCTGTCCTGACAGCTTGAGATAAACCAAGTGAACCCAGCATGAATCCACCATACATGGCAAGCATATCACACTAGAATAGAAGGTAATTTCCTCTCTCGTGTGTGCTGCCCATGGGTTCTTGCCTTAAGGCTCTTGGGATGTGCAGCGTGGTCCTTATTGATATTTCATTACTATAATTGATTTGTTAAACACCCTCCTTTTGTGGCTTCCCTTCACTTGTAATAAGTCTTCCCTGAATAACAGTTAAGGGGTTTGTGTAGATTTGCATGAACATGCCTTCCTAGAAATGATTTGTGACATGAGATAATCTGTTTGTTTTTTTAATATCATATTTCTCCCCTTCCTCCTTCAATAAATATTTAATGTGGGCCCTTCTCTGAGTTGAGTACTCGGTCCTACTCTAGGGATGTTATGAAATCCAGCTTTTCTCTGTCTTCTGGGAGCTTTTTGAGAAGGTTAGGAAGGAACAGAGAAACAGTCAAATAGTGAAATGATGTCCCACCGGTGAGTGCTTATGATGGAAAAGTTCAATATGCTCACAGTTTTTACCTTGGCCTGCATGGGCACGATATTGACTTGGAAGACCCTTCTAGAAAAGATCTCTGGAAAACAGAACAAAAAGCAGGAGACAGGTTGTGGTAAAAAATAAAAAAATGATGGAACCAGTTCCTGTGGGTACCCTGGCGATTGCTGGTTCCGGCTCCAATGGGCCATTGGAACTATCTCTAATTTATCTCAGATTAGGATCTCTCAATGGCTCTCTGCTAGCTGCGAACTCTCTGGTTACAGCTGCCTGGTAAAATCATGATTCTAGGAGTCCAGCAGTGGCTGTCCCATCGCAGCTCCCTGTCATGGACTCTGCCCACATTCCCAGTAACTACCCCCTGGTAGTTAAAGTATAAACTCCCAACTACCTGGTGAAATCAAGATTCAACAAACTGTAAACCAACAATCAGGTTTATATGTTAAATTTTCAATCCACAATACATCCACACAATAAATTCACTGCCAATCAACAAAGATAGAAACCGCCCACCTAGACGAGATAAAATTCACCTAGTCCACCTGGATCTGGTTCATCCTGCTCTGTCGTCTCCATTTGGATTCCCTCCTTCACCCCCTCCTCTCTCCTGCCTAGACTTTTTCCCTGCCCCCCTTTCCTTCTCATCCAATGATAGGCTTCGCCTTATCCTGGACCTGCCTTGCTGCATAATGACATCATCCTATAGGCAGGAATCTTTTAGGCAAAGGAAACTTTATAATGATAAGTCTCCAGGGTGGCAAGATCCTTCATCTGCCATCCCCAATGTTTGGAGAAAGCAGTGTTGCTTCTACTGCTAGATTTGCTGCTTATAGAGACGGGCTTTAGGTAATAAGCCAACTACGTCAGAGTCTCAAACCCAACCTTCTTCCACCCAGTGGTCTAGGTGGGATCTTTAGTCCCCTTAGAGACCAGTAAAGCGATCAAAGGGTTTCCTGTTCTTCCACTCTTCCTGCCCTTGACTGGAGTATAATTCAGATGTCCTCATCAACATTAGAAGCTCCTGACTAGCCAGCAAAAGACTTCTTCAAGATGCATGCTAGGAGAAAAATGGAAGTCAGTCCTGACTCTTCTGTTTAAACTATGTGTGGAAGGAAATGGAGAACTCGCTCCAGGATGGGGGTTAGAAACCGAAGGTTGAAAATTGCGGGCCCTATGAACACACAGATCCCACTCTGTAACCACAGGTTGGCTTTTGATTCACATTTGTGTTCGCTTACAACTTCTCAAAGAGCTCTGATGAACGCTGTTTTGTTTCCCTCCTGATTCAATGTCTATAAGACAGGTAGGTTGCTATTATCCTTTTACAAGCCAGCATACGTTAAAACACCTGATTTGGGCTGGGGGCGTAGTTCATTGGAGAGTACTTGTTTAGCATGGGCAAGGCCCAGGATTCAGCCCTAGAGCCAGAGACAGACAGATGGACAGACCCACACCTGAATCACAGGATAAACTAGGGACAACACTGAAAGTAGACCCAAGGCCTAGCAATCAAAGTCTATCTCGAAAGGCTAAGTGGGCCGCTCACCTCCTATTGTGTTGGACAAGTGCAGGGAGGGACAGTCTTCACTATGACAGCTCCTGGATAGTGGAAGAGGCAAATAATAAGACCAATGAGGAAGGTGGGCATGGTGCCCTTAGTCCCAGCACTCGGGAGGCATAGGCATGTGGATCTCTTGAGTTTGAGGCCAGCCTGATCTACAGAGCAAGTTGTATGACAACCAGAAGTACATAGAGAAACCCCAGTCTCAAAGGAAAAAAAAAAGACTTTTGATGGCGGTGAAGCTGGAATTAGTCTAGATCAAAAATATAAAGTTCTTCTGAAGAAATAAACATTTCAAATAATTTATTTTATGTGTTTTGCCTGCATGTATGTCTGTGAGCATGTCAGACCATGGAGTTACACGCAATTATGAGCTGCCATGGGGATGCTGGGAATTGAAGCCAGGTCCTCTGGAAGAGCAGTCAGTGCTCTTAACTGCTGAACCATTTCTCCAGACCCGAAATAGAACTTTTATGTCTGTCTGTCATTTTGTGGCCACTTTTAGTAACCCATTACTAATGCTTTCTGTAATCACATGACAGACCAGCTGTTTCAGTTTGTATTTCTGCGAACAAGTTTTCTCTTCCACTACAATTAAGTCACCTATTGCTAATAAATAAGAAATTCTATATCCTTTTGATAAGGACAGATTGTGTTGGAAAACAAATGAACATACAATATTATTTACTAATAACTTACATTTATATATATAGTATATATATTTATATATTATAAATAATATATATTACCTATTTATTCTTGCTGCAGAGTTTGAACCTAGGGCCTCGCACAAGCTAGGCAAGCCCTCCACTTCTGAGCAAACCACCAGTCCCGAATTCTTTTAAAAAAGATTGACTTATTTATGATTCTATGTGTGTGTGTGTGTGTGTGTGTGTGTGTGTGTGTGTGTGCGCGCGCACGCGCGCTTGTGCGCGGACACGTGCTCTCACCCACACATTGGTACACCTTAGTGTATGCATGTACAACATGAGTATTCAGGTGAGTGGAGAATCCAGAAAAAGGTACCCAGATTTCCGGGAACTGGAGTTTCAGGTGATTGTGAACCACCTGATGTGGATGCTGGGAACTGAATCTGGTTTCCCTGCCCAAGCTGCGAGTGCTTTGAACTGCTGAAACATCTCTCTAAATCCATCCCTGAGCTTTTGCTCCATGATAATTTACCATGGCAACCTTGTAGGAGAGGCTGGTAACATTCACTTTATTGCTGACAATATGAAAACTAAACCATAAACATTATGAGAACTACTTAGTGAGGCCCTGGCTGTCTGAAATTAGAATTCCAGTTATGTTAACTGAATGAGTTTCTCTCTCATGCTTATTTTAAATTGTTAGTATGTTCAAATCAGAATATATTTTTCAGAGGCTGATCGAGTAGCCAAATGCTCACGTTGGCAGAAAACTCATACAGCATGAAATGATTTCATGAGAAGAAATAGTTTCATGAGGTGAAACATTTTTATGGCCCATTATTTTCACTTGAAACTGGTAATATACCTTTTGCCTTTCTCATAACAAGGGGAAATGGCTTATTACAACCCAGCCTGCTCATTCTCTGTAAAGCCCGGGTGCATCGGGCAGTGACTGTTCATGCTCTGCCTTACCCCACCCAGCTCAGATTCTGCACTTACACCAGCACTGGTGGCATGACTCTGTCCTCATTGCTGGGACAAAACACCTGTCCCTTAACAATGAGAGGATTTAGTGTCCCACGTACAGTTTCAGTACACAATTCTTGGTTTCACTGACTCTGGGTCCCTGACGAAGTGGAACGCGATGTGTTGGGACCACATGGCAGAGAGTACTTAAGTCATGGTGGACAGGAAGCAGAATGAGGAACTCAGAACAAGACACAGCCAGCATGATCTGCCGCTGGCTCCAGTAGGCTCCCAAAGCTGCCATCTCCCAAGATTGCACCACAGGTTGGAGACCAACCTTCAAGAGCAGATCTTTTTTGCAGGGAAGATTTCATCCGTAAACTATAGGGAGGGCTGTGGTCTGTCCAACCAGCATTCCTCCAGGGCTGAATGTAATTAACATATCATCCTCCAAGACAGATCTGTCTTCAAACATTTTGAAGCTACCCCACATGTTTGAAATTTCTCCAAGCAATTCTCATTAAAGATTTATCCAATCGTGGATTTGAAAAGACACCTCAAATATAATCTTAACCTTCTTCCCCACTTTCTACCTCTTTCCTTCCTGCTCCTTTGCTTCATGTAAGAGGCTACCTGATTCAGCTGCTCACCACATGGTTCTGAGAGTCACACAGTTCTCTCTGTGAGTGCCAGCAGGAATTCTCTCTTTGCCCCTACAGTTCGAAACCATATAAGACACACAAGGTCTGATGACATCTCTTCAAAGCCTTATGTGTCCCCAACTAGAAGCTATACATCTCTCCTCATGGGATCCTTTAGTGCTATCTCATGGGTGAGGTGATTCTCATCTTCTCCCTTCTATGTACACATCGTAACTGTGGCAGTTTGTATATGCTCAGCACTATTAAAAGGTGTGGCCCTGTGGGAGTAGGAGTGGCCTTCTTGGAATAGTTTTGTCAGTGTGGTCATCCTAGCTGCCCGGAAGTCAGTATTCTGCTAGCAGCCTTCAGATGGAGATGTTGAGCTCTCAGCTCAGCTTGCACCATGCCTGCCTAAATGCTTCATGTTCCCACCTTGATGAGAATGGACTGAATCTCTGAACCTGTAAGCCAGCCCCAATTAAATGTTGTCCTTCTAAGAGTTGCCTTGGTCATGGTGTCTGTTCACAGCAGTAAAACCCTAGCTAAGACAGTAACCTTAGAAGTTTTAGAAATAAGCTTCTATTAGTCAGAGGATTGAGTTAGCCAGAGTCAGACTGACTCCATGACAGGCTGCAAACTGGCAGTTTTTGGAGACTAGGCCTAAGTTTCTGTTTCCCAGAAATGAGAACCCAGATCCAGGAACCTGGGGTCAGTCAATCACAGCTGTTGGCAGCCAATCTGAAGACACTTTGTCATCTGGCCTGGAGTAAGAATAGGTAGCTAGAATGAGTAAGCAACCCCCTGGGAAGTCTCTAGAGCCCATCTAACTGTAGAATTAGACACCTAGAGATAGTTCTAACCAATCAAGGTAAAAGGGGGCATACCCCTCCCTGCAATTCCCCTAACTGACAATAAAAGTTGGACCTGTGAGTCCATCAGGGGTCTCCATCCCAAATGGGGAGAACCCTGCATACAAAAAGCACAGCTAAATAAGTGCTCTTTGCTTTTACGTGGTATCTGAGTCTGGGGTGTCATTCTTCGGCAATTCTTGGACACGAGCATGAGAAATGAGTGCTGTTAGAAATTTATGAGGCAAAGTTCTCAGATGATAGTTTTTAGGCACCACCTTAGACCTTACTGCTGGAACAGTCTTCCTGGACACACACAGGTCATAGACCCACAGTGCCTGTCTCCCTGACAGATAGTATCCGTGCATGTATAGGCCAACCTGGACCGAAACGAAGGCCACACATCCATGAATGGCTTGGAAGAGCTAGACTGCCATGGCTACGTCATCCTAGGACCTCTGCTGGGTGGTTCACTGTGCACAGAAAATGGTCTTTGTGGAATTTGCTTATATTTACAAAATAGGATTTTTTTTAGTATATATTTCCTCCTGAGTACCAACAATTCTATGGTTCTAATATCTGTAATGCAGTCTTTTACTGTGGTTTCTTCTTTCAACCCCAAAGTGAATTTCTGCCTTGCTATGGGGACCTGGGGTTTGGAGAGCAAGCATTCAATTAACCTGTGATTTGCCTCCTTGAAGCCCAGCTACAGGATGGAAGTTTTACATTAATGCTGTCAGCCCCTGAGCCAGGCTCGAAGGCCTTGTTTGTTCATTTCTTTCTTAACCTTTTGAAGCTTAGCCCCGGATCAGAGGGTGCCTTAACTTGGAGGGTATGCTTCCTTGTGGAAGCATTTTGGCTGCACTTCTGCTAGTGAGATAGTATACAAGTCAGGCAGGTAAAGTGGGGTTCTAGCAGTTCTCTAGGCTAGCTGATGTTCATGGTGCTGCAGGAGACCCTACCCCAAGGTTTCCTTCAATTAGTGGCAGTCTCTGGGCTGCCTATTCTTTCCCTGACAGATTCTTAGCTCTTCTTGTAACTAATTTCTTGCTTTAAATTCCTTTTGTTTTAAAATTTCAGAGCTGTGTTTTCTTGTTTGGATCCTATATTAATTACTCATCTTTGTCGATGTGATAAATTAACTGACAAAGGCAATTTAAGGGATAAGGGTCCATTTCAGATCCTAGTTGGAGGGGCAGTTTATCTCGGTGGGGAGTCATGGCAACCTGAGCTTGAGGTAGCTGGCCATATCACATCACACAGGGAGCAGTGAATTCGGCGAATAATTGTTGTGGTTTGCCTTGCCAAGATATAATATAGATAACATGGTTAATGAACAGAATTGATGGAGTGGGTGATCAACATATTGTTGGTTTTGTAAATTGCAGAATGGTAATAATGATGCTTAGTTCACATATGTATAGGGAAAAGGTTTTTTAACTGGACAAAAAGGGGGAAATGTTGTGGTTTGCCTTGAAATTTTCTCTGAATTTGTGGAATAAAGGCAAGAGCGTGAGATTTGGGCAGAGGGAGGAGTTAGGAGTGAGAGAGGGATTAGATTCAGAGGTTAGGATGAGAGAGGACAGTTGGCGACAGTTGAGCCAGTGGAACCTGAGCAGAGGGGGAGAGGATGGACAGTTGAGAGTGTAAGGGGAGGAGAAGGAAGCCAGGAGAAAAAGGGAACAGTTTAGAGATACGATGGGGAACTGAGAAGAGTTAGAAGAGACAGGAGATGGAGAGAGGGGAGAAGCTAGGAGTCGTTGTAAGAGAAAGAGAAACTAAAGCATGAAAGAGTTGATATATTTGGGAGAGTGAGTAAAGACAGTTTAGAAACACGATGGGGAACTGAGAAGAGTTAGAGGAGACAGGAGATGGAGAGAGGGGAGAAGCTAGGAGTCGTTGTAAGAGAAGGAGAAACTAAAGCATAAAAGAGTTGATATATTTGGGAGAGTGAGTAAAGAAAAGAGAGAGAGAGAGGAGAAGCAAGGAGTCGTTGTGGGAGAAGGAGAAGCTGGAGACCTGGCAAATAAAAGGTGCAAGGGATAGATGGTACCGGGCTTTGTATGTTTAAGTGGGCAATTATATCTTACCAATTGGATCTAAGATTATTGTGTTGTGTGTTCTTTTATGTAAGAGTCTCAGTGTAAGAAAGTGTGTGTCTGGGCTGTGTTTCCGCCAAGATATCCAGCAGATATCTGGGGCACTGAGGTGTGGAACCCTAGCAGGGTAAAACAGCAGAGAATTTCAGACATTTCGGCACCAGAGTTAGCAGGGTAAAAGTAACTTTTACTTTTTTATTTTTATATTTAAATTTAATTACAACAACATATGGCGCCCAACGTGGTGCCAATATGTATAAATCTGAATATACATATTGTATTGGATAGTTATCAGATAGTATACAAGCTAGCCAAGATATAATATAGATAACATGGTTAATGAACAGAATTGATGGACTGGGTGATCAGCGTATTGTTGGTTTTATAAATTGCAGAATGGTAATAATATTTAGTTCACCTATGTATAGGGAAAAGGTTTTTTAACTGGACAAAAAGGGGGAAATGTTGTGGTTTGCCTTGCCAAGATATAATATAGATAACATGGTTAATGAACAGAATTGATGGAGTGGGTGATCAACATATTGTTGGTTTTGTAAATTGCAGAATGGTAATAATGATGCTTAGTTCACATATGTATAGGGAAAAGGTTTTTTAACTGGACAAAAAGGGGGAAATGTTGTGGTTTGCCTTGGAGTTCTCTCTGAATTTGTGGAATAAAGGCAAGAGCACTAGATTTGGGCAGAGGAAGGAGTCAGGAGCAGGAGGGGGATTAGATTCAGAGGTTAGGTTGAGAGAGGACAGTTGGCGACAGTTGAGCCAGTGGAACCTGAGCAGGGGGAGAGGATGGAACTGTTGAGAGAGTGATGGGAGGAGAAGGAAGCTAGGAGGAAGAGGGAACGGTTTAGAGACAGGATGGGGAACTGAGAAGAGTTAGAAGAGACAGGAGATGGAGAGAGGGGAGAAGCTAGGAGTCGTTGTAAGAGAAAGAGAAACTAAAGCATGAAAGAGTTGATATATTTGGGAGAGTGAGTAAAGACAGTTTAGAAACACGATGGGGAACTGAGAAGAGTTAGAGGAGACAGGAGATGGAGAGAGGGGAGAAGCTAGGAGTCGTTGTAAGAGAAGGAGAAACTAAAGCATAAACGAGTTGATATATTTGGGAGAGTGAGTAAAGAAAAGAGAGAGAGAGAGGAGAAGCAAGGAGTCGTTGTGGGAGAAGGAGAAGCTGGAGACCTGGCAAATAAAAGGTGCAAGGGATAGATGGTACCGGGCTTTGTATGTGTAAGTGGGCAATTATATCTTACCAATTGGATCTAAGATTATTGTGTGGCATGTTCTTTTATGTAAGAGTTTCAGTGTAAGAAAGTGTGTGGCTGGGCTGTGTTTCCACCAAGATATCCAGCAGATATCTGGGGCACTGAGGTGTGGAACCCTAGCAGGGTAAAACACCAGTTGTATGTTCTTTTGTGCAAGAGTTTCAATGTAAGAAAGTGTGTGGCTAGGCTGAGTTTCTGCCAAGATATCCAGCAGATATCTGGGGCACTGAGGTGTGGAACCCTAGCAGGGTAAAACACCGAGAGAAAAACAGTTACCATTTTATTTTTACTTTTTTATTTTTATTTTTAAATTTTTTACAACAACAAATAATGACTGCTCAGCTCGCCTTCTCTGTTCCGTTCAGTCCAGGACCCCAGCTCGGGGAATGGTGCCTGGCATAGATAAGGTGTTTTTTCCTTACTTCAGCAGACCTAATCTAGATAATCCCTCAAAGACACGCCCAGAGGATTGTTTCCTAGGTGACTTTAGATGCTGTCCGGCTGACAGTCAACACTAGCCATCACAGATTCTGTTTGCTGCTGTGCCTTTGAACCATGCTCACCAAGTCTAGAACGCAAAGACAGTGATTATCCTCTGAGTCTGTGGACTTTGTTATTTCCCTTCCCTCTATCAACAAAGCAGAACAAAGTTGGCTAAAAACACTAGCTACAAAAACCAGTGTATCAGCTATTGGACCGTCTTAGTTAGGGTTTTACTGCTGTGAACAGACACCATGACCAAGGCAATATTATAAGGACAATATTTAATTGGGGCTGGCTTACAGGTTCAGAGGTTGAATCCGTTATCATCAAGGCGGGAACATGGCAGCATTCAGGCAGGCATGGTGTAGGCTGAGCTGAGAGTTCTACATCTTCATTGAAGGCTGTTAGCAGAATACTGATTTCCAAGCAGCTAGGATGAGGGTCTTAAAGCCCATATCCACAGTGCTAAGCCTACTCCAACAAGGCCACACCTCCTCCAACAAGGCCACACCTCCTCTTACAGGACCACACCTTCTAATAGTGTCAGTTCTTGGGCAAGAATATATCAACAATCACAGGGACCTTGGGCATTTTATCTCTGAGTTTGTGATTCTTAATCTGCGTTACAAAGAGCACAGCACTGGGTACCTCATAGAGATTTGAGGATTAAGTAGATGGATACTTACAAAGTGCTTAGAGCACTCCTGGGCACAGTGAGTAATCTGTGAGCGTTAGCCATAATTATTATTTAACCACAAAGAATACATACCTCCTTCTTGACTGTTAGTTTGAGTTTTAAAATGGTGAACTACAAAGCTAATTTTTTGAGGGTACTCAAAAATTAGATTTGCAAACTTGTCTTCCTGAATCATCTACAGACAAATGGAGCCCAGTACCTGTGTAAAATTTAATATCGGGCTCTCAGGTTTATCACTGGCAATACTTTAAGAATTAGCAACACGTCTTTCTTACAGTGTTTGAGAAATGGTTGGAGATACTGGATCTCCTATGAAATTCTCCTTTTAAAGGATGGTTTATTTTAGAATTCCAAGCCCTAAAGTTATGTTTTCCTTATGTACCTGTAAACACTTCTTTATCATCACGGTAATTGTGTAAATGGTTGTGAGTCTCTTTCAGTTTTTGTCACTAGAAAACGTGGAACTAAATTTAATGTTGTAGTATTGATGTTGGCCATTCTTTTTTTATATTTATTCTCTTATTTCAATGGAATCTTATTTTTTCACTCTGTTGGTTGGTTGGTTGGTTGAAACAGTGACTCATGTAGCACAGGCTGGTCTCAAATTTGCTATGTAACTGAAGATGACCTTGAACTTCTGATCTTCCTGCTTCTACCTCCCTGCTGGGACTGTGGTCATGTACCACCATGCTGGGGCTGTGGTCATGTATCAC